>NW_027249331.1:0-259005 GCF_030848795.1 Temnothorax nylanderi | reverse complement strand
TACACTCACCACTTTCTTTCATGCTGTTCCGGCCGCAAAATCCACCTCCACCTCCGGGTCAGATAGGAGTCTCGAGCCACATTGAGACTCGTGGCAATGCAGTGTGACTTCATCCCTTAAGCAAGAAAAATCAAGAAGCATTTCAGCTATATTGCATTAATTTTACAACGTTTTTGCAATATAGTCAAAATGTTTCTTGACTTTTCTCGCTTAATGGAAATGTAATTGCTGAAAGGAATTAAAAATTATTCCCTACCTACGTTTTAACTAGGTCCCTTTTTTTTTTTTTTGTTTTACGTGGTGGAAATCTTCCATCACTGGAATCCCCACGACGTCCTGGAGGCAACCCGTCAGCAGTGGCAACCAGTCACGGTGGCTGTGCCACCGATCGGGGAGCACCACTGGTCGGGGAGTGCCTCCATTCTTCCGGGGTTTGAGTGACCAGTGACCCCCCTTTCGGGAGGAAGACTCCCCCTTCCCCGGGGCGGGGCGGGGGGAGTGCCGGATTCTGCGGAGAGCAGAACATTAAAGTTCCGCCATTTCCCGCAGCCTACCGGCTAAAACCACCACGAGTGACCCTAGCAGAGGATTTATTTATTACACGCTCACTACTGGAGAAAAGCGTGAGGTCGCCGAAGGCAGACCGGAGGAGGATTTATTTGTTACACGCTCACTACTGGAGAAAAGCGTGAGGTCGCCGAAGGCAGACCGGAGGAGGATTTATTTGTTACACGCTCACTACTGGAGAAAAGCGTGAGGTCGCCGAAGGCAGACCGGAGGAGGATTTATTTGTTACACGCTCACTACTGGAGAAAAGCGTGAGGTCGCCGAAGGCAGACCGGAGGAGGATTTATTTGTTACACGCTCACTACTGGAGAAAAGCGTGAGGTCGCCGAAGGCAGACCGGAGGAGGATTTATTTGTTACACGCTCACTACTGGAGAAAAGCGTGAGGTCGCCGAAGGCAGACCGGAGGAGGATTTATTTGTTACACGCTCACTACTGGAGAAAAGCGTGAGGTCGCCGAAGGCAGACCGGAGGAGGATTTATTTGTTACACGCTCACTACTGGAGAAAAGCGTGAGGTCGCCGAAGGCAGACCGGAGGAGGATTTACTTGTTACACGCTCACTACTGGAGAAAAGCGTGAGGTCGCCGAAGGCAGACCGGAGGAGGATTTACTTGTTACACGCTCACTACTGGAGAAAAGCGTGAGGTCGCCGAAGGCAGACCGGAGGAGGATTTACTTGTTACACGCTCACTACTGGAGAAAAGCGTGAGGTCGCCGAAGGCAGACCGGAGGAGGATTTACTTGTTACACGCTCACTACTGGAGAAAAGCGTGAGGTCGCCGAAGGCAGACCGGAGGAGGATTTACTTGTTACACGCTCACTACTGGAGAAAAGCGTGAGGTCGCCGAAGGCAGACCGGAGGAGGATTTACTTGTTACACGCTCACTACTGGAGAAAAGCGTGAGGTCGCCGAAGGCAGACCGGAGGAGGATTTACTTGTTACACGCTCACTACTGGAGAAAAGCGTGAGGTCGCCGAAGGCAGACCGGAGGAGGATTTACTTGTTACACGCTCACTACTGGAGAAAAGCGTGAGGTCGCCGAAGGCAGACCGGAGGAGGATTTACTTGTTACACGCTCACTACTGGAGAAAAGCGTGAGGTCGCCGAAGGCAGACCGGAGGAGGATTTACTTGTTACACGCTCACTACTGGAGAAAAGCGTGAGGTCGCCGAAGGCAGACCGGAGGAGGATTTACTTGTTACACGCTCACTACTGGAGAAAAGCGTGAGGTCGCCGAAGGCAGACCGGAGGAGGATTTACTTGTTACACGCTCACTACTGGAGAAAAGCGTGAGGTCGCCGAAGGCAGACCGGAGGAGGATTTACTTGTTACACGCTCACTACTGGAGAAAAGCGTGAGGTCGCCGAAGGCAGACCGGAGGAGGATTTACTTGTTACACGCTCACTACTGGAGAAAAGCGTGAGGTCGCCGAAGGCAGACCGGAGGAGGATTTACTTGTTACACGCTCACTACTGGAGAAAAGCGTGAGGTCGCCGAAGGCAGACCGGAGGAGGATTTACTTGTTACACGCTCACTACTGGAGAAAAGCGTGAGGTCGCCGAAGGCAGACCGGAGGAGGATTTACTTGTTACACGCTCACTACTGGAGAAAAGCGTGAGGTCGCCGAAGGCAGACCGGAGGAGGATTTACTTGTTACACGCTCACTACTGGAGAAAAGCGTGAGGTCGCCGAAGGCAGACCGGAGGAGGATTTACTTGTTACACGCTCACTACTGGAGAAAAGCGTGAGGTCGCCGAAGGCAGACCGGAGGAGGATTTACTTGTTACACGCTCACTACTGGAGAAAAGCGTGAGGTCGCCGAAGGCAGACCGGAGGAGGATTTATTTGTTACACGCTCACTACTGGAGAAAAGCGTGAGGTCGCCGAAGGCAGACCGGAGGAGGATTTATTTGTTACACGCTCACTACTGGAGAAAAGCGTGAGGTCGCCGAAGGCAGACCCTTAGGAGGTTTTCTGTCAGGGTTTTCCTTCCCTTAGGTCGGTTAGGAGAGCCTAAGCTCCTCTCTCACGGCTCCGACCAGCCGAGCGGACTTTTTATAGAGGCCGCTTACCTCGCGAGTCCTTAAAAGGACTCCCCGGTCCACGACAGACCCGTAGGGCTGCCGTAGATTGCGGTACTTGTGTGCTCGGGTACTCCGGGTGCGCAAAACCCGTAGTGGAGGGCTCCCCCGTGCCCCTAAAGGGTCCGGGAGGACTCCCCCCACCCCCTGGAGGGAAGATTTATTACACGCTTAACTTTATCAGCGTGATGTCTTTAGCAGACAAAATTTTTTACACGCTTAATTTTTTTCAAGCGTGATGTCTTTTGCAGACTCGAGCCACATTGAGACTCGTGGCAATGCAGTGTGACTTCATCCCTTAAGCAAGAAAAATCAAGAAGCATTTCAGCTATATTGCATCAATTTTACAACGTTTTTGCAATATAGTCAAAATGTTTCTTGACTCTTCTCGCTTAATGGAAATGTAATTGCTGAAAGGAATTAAAAATTATTCCCTACGTTTTAACTAAGTAGCTTTTTTTTTTTTCTTTTTACGTGGTGGAAATCTTCCATCACTGGAATCCCCACGACGTCCTGGAGGCAACCCGTCAGCAGTGGCAACCAGTCACGGTGGCTGTGCCACCGATCGGGGAGCACCACTGGTCGGGGAGTGCCTCCATTCTTCCGGGGTTTGAGTGACCAGTGACCCCCCTTTCGGGAGGAAGACCCCCCCTTCCCCGGGGCGGGGCGGGGGGAGTGCCGGATTCTGCGGAGAGCAGAACATTAAAGTTCCGCCATTTCCCCGCAGCCTACCGGCTAAAACCACCACGAGTGACCCTAACACCGCGTCGAGCGAGCAAGGGGGGAAGTCGCGCCGCGTGTCACTGCCGCCGGTAGACAACGCGCCGATTTATACGGTCGAGCGAGCAAGGGGGGAAGTCGCGCCGCGTGTCACTGCCGCCGGTAGACAACGCGCCGATTTATACGGTCGAGCGAGCAGGGGGGGAGGTCGCGCCGCGTGTCACTGCCGCCGGTAGACAACGCGCCGATTTATACGGTCGAGCGAGCAGGGGGGGAGGTCGCGCCGCGTGTCACTGCCGCCTGTAGACAACGCGCCGATTTATACGGTCGAGCGAGCAGGGGGGGAGGTCGCGCCGCGTGTCACTGCCGCCGGAAGACAACGCGCCGATTTATACGGTCGAGCGAGCAGGGGGGGAGGTCGCGCCGCGTGTCACTGCCGCCGGTAGACAACGCGCCGATTTATACGGTCGAGCGAGCAGGGGGGGAGGTCGCGCCGCGTGTCACTGCCGCCGGTAGACAACGCGCCGATTTATACGGTCGAGCGAGCAGGGGGGGAAGTCGCGCCGCGTGTCACAGCGCCGGTAGATGATTATAATGTTGCGGTTGATTACGAATCGTTGCGATCGTTAATAAGCGCGCGTTAATCATATCGGAAAAAAATAAACAACTACGTTGGATCGTTAATAAAATCTTAATTAAGTGACTTAATTTTGCTTTTAATTTTACAATGATACGCGTAATTAATGTATTCGTCCAAGAATTAATACACAGCAGCAATGGAAAGTAAAACAGAATTATATTATCAAGAAATGAAAGAATTTTATGTTAATCGCGTTCTAATAAAAATCGTCGTGATTATATCTTCCCGGAAGAGGAGAACGAGCGAATATAATTTTTCTAGCTCTACCGGGAATCGAACCCGGGACCTTTGGCTCAATAGACCAGTGCGCTGTCTACTAGGCCATGCTCGTCCTCAATAAAATATACACAGAGAAAAAATAATGTTGTATCAACAGCATTAGTCTAATTGGAAATAATCTTGTTTTATTTCATTAAAACAAAAGCATAATGTATTGAATTAACAAGATTATTTCCAATTAGACTCAGGCTGTTGATACAACATTATTTTTTTCTCCGTGTATATTTGCCAAATTTAAATAATTGCCTATAAATTTCAGGCGACTGGTATACTTCGCATGTTCTGCGATACAAATAACATTAGATGCATTAATAAATAATGCATCGACATAACGTATGTGCTTATGGATGCATTCTCCCGTAAGCACAATAAATCGATAAATAATGATGATGCTCCAGGATTAATTATTTAGCCTAGTCTGATCTAGTCTATCCATTTTAGAGCAACGAATTTGTAAGAAGTCGCATTTATCTATAGTACTATTATGTGGATACAATACATAAATATATCTAATATAGGTCTCACAAATTCGTTACCCCATATTATTGTAAAAAATTCGTCACTCACCGATCCGATGCGCAACGGGCGGAGTAATTCGGCCACGTAACTACGATGATACTGTAACAAAAACGAAAGATATAAATTAAAGAGGCGCTGAAAATGATAAATGTTTCAAAAAATACACATAATTTTACGCGCATCTAAATTCGTCTTTCAATTAGATTCACTGATATAATTATCTATTTTCCGGAAAAAATATTTACAAAAATAAATTTTTATAAAATTTTAAATAATTTCTTTTTTTCTAATTAGTTTTAGCTTATCGAAATAAAACTCCGAATAAATGAGGAAAAACTATTAATTTTATGCAGATAAAAGATGATACTTACCCCAAGGTTGCTCCGCCGGGGCCCGATGTCTCTCTCAGACCTCCTCCTCCTCCTCTCAGGACGTCAGGCTTCCTCCTCTCATCGCGCACAGGACACTCGCGAGAAACACTCGCGGATAATAAACTACAATCGCGCGCGGACTAATTTCATTAAAAGTCTTTCTCGCGCGATACTGTACGGCACTCCCGTTTAAAAAAGTCCTTTAGTCCGATTATACTTGAACGGCACTCCCGAAGCAAACGCGACGAACCGGCTGCGGTTCGTTTATTCAATTAAATCGGCGGACGAGGGTACGTTAGCTTCCCCGTCTTTGAATTTTTATCCAAGCAGAACAAGAGTTTTGCTTGGGTAAAATCCTCGTACTGGGTACTGGGCCTTCCCACCTCGCCAAGGTCGTACCCATGGGAAGGAAGTACTTTACTCTGTAGTAATATAAAAACAGGTAACATAGATTGATTAAACAAAACCACAATTAAGATTGAATATCGTATGCACATTACGCCGCGGTATCGAGCACGTAAATCTCGCGAAGGTAAGTACTATTAATGCATGCTTTGCACGATAAGGAGTCGCGATTATACGCGGCACGAAATACACGAGTCACAAAAATAAGAAATATTCACGAACGAGCGTTGTATCGTTGTATCACAGCGTGCTATTTACTTGAATCATTTACTTGAATCACGATACGATTTCACGTTGTCACTCGGCCCTCTTTCCGCTCTTCGAAAAGAATCGGGGATAATCGCACGACAATTCCGGCACAGCACACAGCACGTTCAAAGCACGACACGATTCGAGATATGCCGCGTAAATGAATGCCACGCACATTCGATGGTCCAGCGACATATGGCGGCCCGGGCCGGGACGAGCGATTATCGCCCGCGAATATCACGACGAAACTACAAATCACTCACGACACGTCACGACTCGCAATTGCCGTACGAGGTACCTTCGCCTCGACGCCCTCGACATCTCCGTCTCGAGCGAGCGACACATTAATTCATTCACGACACTTGATACACACTTGATGCAAATTATTGAGCGCCTCGTCGATTATTCCCGCGAAACGAGGAGCAGGAATGCCAATCGCACGAACGAGCGCGCGTTCCGAATCAGCACCCACGGCACGGAGCACAAACACTTGACACCTGTTCGAAATTTATCGGGAGAATGACTGATTGTGAGTAATATCCGCAGGTGAGGGTACTCCGAGCGTCGGCAAAACAAGTATCAAGGCTGTCTCGCCGATGGAAATGATCGTCCGCGCGCCGACTTTGCACGTACGTTGCTGCGAAATCGGCGGACTCATTCAACGGTCGCGATCGCGGTATTGCGACTGCCAAGGCCGAGGCCGAGGTGCCGACTGCCGAGTGCCGCGTGCCGCGTGCCTCGCCGACGCGCGGCGGCGGGCGGCGAGAGCGGCCGAACGTGATTCGGCATTCGGCCGGATTCGAAGGCTCCCGGCTCGCACGTGCGGGTTGAAAACCTAACCTCGATTCTGCCTCGATAATTAACCAAGGAGGAAGCTTGGTAAAAGTTTTATTTTGAGCAATATTATGCATTTAACAAATTTCTAATAAAGATGGAAGCGAATATCATATCTTGTACCACCTGGGTGAAAAAAGGCGTTGCCGCGGCCGTTCCGGAGAGGGTAAATAATCCTAACGATATTTATATTATACCACATTTGTCAAAAACATATATTATCTGATTTTTAGGTTGAATTAAGGCCCGACGAGCTCGAGAAGATTATAAAGGAGACGCAAGCCACTTTGGAGTACGTAATAAAATAATGCATCTCGCGCAAATTAGTCATTTAAATAATTATATTAATCAAGATTTAAATAACACAAATTTGTTCATTTGAATTTGCAACTTTGTCTCGTTTTATTTTTATAATAGTCTCTAATATTCTGTCTTCCGTCGAGAATTCAATTCCTGAGTTTGAATTTTTCAATTTGTAGTTAACTTCAGATTGTTCATCTCCTATCAAAATATATTTTTCCGATAACTTCAATGATTTTTTGAGAACGTTGAAAGGCTCATATCTCAACCCTCTATTATACATCTATTGTTTTCTTGCAAAAGCAAGATATAATGTTTAAAAATTAATAACTTGTAAGAATTCTTTTTATAGAAATGGTGACGATTCTGACGAAGATGCAGCTGCCTCCAAAGCACAGTTTAATACAGAAAGTAAAGGAGAATCTTCAACAGCTGATGAATATAACTTTAAAACTTATGATAATGAATGTAAGGGACAAGTTTTTAAATACTAAATTGCTGAATATGTAATAAAAATGTATTTATATGATTCTTTATCTTTGTTTTGTTTTAGCTGGCAATATGTATTGTCACATCAGTAATTTAGCTACTTTTGCTGGAGATGGCAAAGATCCTCTTGTAACAAATGATGAAGAAGATTCGGATAAAGAGGACGACATTATCAAGGCTGATGATAATTTGGTGTTGTTTGGGCACGTTGAGGGAGACGCTAGCATCTTGGAAGTATTTGGTTTGTATAATATTGATTAAATAAAGCAATCTTGATCTAGATCTAGATCTAGATAATTTTACTTAAATAATTATGTAGAAAATAATTATGTATATAGATTTCCTGTGGAATTTATGATAATTTTTTATATAATTGCAGTATATAATGAAAGAGAAGGATCTTTTTACTGTCATCATGATATATTGTTACCTTCGTTTCCATTATGCATAGAATGGCTTAACTATGATCCTACCAATCCCAAACCAAGTGAGTAATACAACGGCGCAATACATTAGAATTATTTTTAGAGAAATTATACACTATATTAGCTGTAGAGAGAGCTGAAAAGATATATAGTTAAAGATTTATACTTGTGTTTTTAGGTAATTTATGCGCTATCGGTAATATGACTCCCATAATTGAAGTATGGGATTTGGACTTAATAGATTGCTTAGAACCAGCCTACAAGTTGGGTCATAAACCAAGTAAAAAGAAGAATAAAAAACGCATCGGTCACAAAGATGCAGTTTTAGATGTGTCGTGGAATCATAATTATACGTTAGTTACTAATTTCAGAAAAAATATAATCAATGCAATAACTAATTTTATAATTATTAAGAACATAGAAATCTTGTTGCAGACATGTTCTAGCTAGCGGTTCGGTCGATCGGACGGTCTTATTATGGGACTTGGAAAATGGTAAACCTGTGAACAAACTGGGTCCGTTCGGCGAGAAAGTGCAAGCGCTAAAATGGCATCCACAAGAAACCCATCAGTTGTTGATAGGTTGTGCAGACAGGTATGTTTGATTATCTTATTACGATGTGAACATTTATATCATATACATAGATATCTGCATGTAATATATTTTTTCAGATTAGTAAGATTATTCGACTGCATGAACGAGGAACTTGTTACAAGCTGGAAGGCATCGGGAGAAGTGGAAAGAGTGTTATGGAATCATTACGACGAAAATTACTGTATTGTACGTTTTACATGTGTTCTAAATTTAATTTTTTGTCATATATATAACAATTTCTTTGCAGGCTAGCACGGATAATGGTTACATAGAATACTTTGATGTAAGAAAACGGAAACCATTATGGCAAATTAAGGCCCATGAAAAAGAAGTTGCAGGTAAATAAATCTTTTATTACCCAACTTGTTTTTTATAAACATATGCATTATAAGTTCATAAATTTTACTTTTAATTTTTGTCCAGGTCTTTCTCTTAGCACATCGTGCCGAGGCCTGTTAGTCTCTTGTTCGAACGATGGTGTAATAAAAATATGGGATATAGATCAAAAAGATCCTACTCTTATATGGGAACAAACGAATAATCTGGGCGCTATACAATGTCTCGCGGCGAACCCAGATAATGGATTTGTGTTTACTGTTGGCGGAGATAATAAAGAGCACAATTTCAAAGTGCTGGATCTCATGGAGATATCTACGGGTATGTACAAATAATTTCTAATGCATTTAAGTGTCATTGAGTTAGTTGTTATTCTGATTAATAGTACGAGAGAGATTTGTGAACCGCGTCGCGTCGAAAACTTCTGTGAAACTTGAACGAGAAGAGACGATGGACGTCACCGAAGATATGGAAAATATGGAAATCGAAAATTCGGAATCGTCGAACAAAAAAAGAAAATTGAAGAATGTACAGTATAAAGATTGATTACAATCTTAATTATATTACATTAAAACATATTAAAATAAAATTTCATAGAAATTGTAAATAAACGACACTTTTGTTATGCGTTTTTTTTATACAGTTAATCTATAACATTGGCATAAAAATTGTTTAGGATAAATGTGTTTACATATCTAGTTGATTGATTATTAAAACACCTTTCGTTTCCGTTTCTCGAAAACATGATTTATTGTTTCCCTGTTAACAGTGTAATTTTAACCCCATAATTATTTTTCGGGAATCTTACATCATGTAATGTAACATTTTTGTTGAAAACAACGTACAGTATTTTATTCAGGTGGCCGAATTTTTACATTGTACGAATAATCAATATAACGGTCTGGAGAGATCGTTTCGTAAAAAGAAAAATATCTTTTTAATAAAGCGGGCTCCCCTGATTCGCAGTGCCGTAAATTTGTAGTGGGCAACAGCATTTACTTAATATCGAATAAACAAGAGATTATAAGATGCACTTAGAAATGCCGAATGCGTTAATTCAAAAGAATTCGAAAATTTAGTACAGACTTCAAAATACGTTGTTTACTCGAAATTCTCATGTTCTATTAAAATACAGGTAGATTTGCGCAATGTAAAAATGAGCAGGTTACACATGTACGACAAAAAGAATTTGTATAACATATACAATTCCACAAAATTGTAAAAATATCATTTGCGTGTAATTGTTTCTTTAAAAGTGGTTGATGACCTGATTATTTGTCGATTAGAAATCCATTTGTAAAAGCTACATGGTCTTACGCAACAACTCGTTTGATTAAGAATTCAAGATATCGACGATACCGAGAAAGCAAGTCTGGGGGGGGCAGTCGTGAGGATTCTTTTTACAGTTTAATATTACCAAATACTTGGCGATATTATTTGTTCCTCGAGTATACAATCCTTGATTTATCTTATTAATCGTTTAATTACTCTGATACTGAGATAGGTTCTTATACTTACTTTCATTTTTAATGCAGAATCATACTACAATGATCTCGATAGTGTAGAATTATCGAGCGTGATATTAACAATGTTGTTCTGTTAGAAACCTTTTCTGTTCCATTTTATCCGTTTATTTAAATTGCCATGGTCCTTGCAGCTGCGATTTAATTTTGAGTAAATACAAGTGTTCACTGTTATGAAAATTGGTGGGCAGTTACAAATGTGGTAAAAATAATGAAGTTCAACAATTTGTTTTGTGTGTATACACATTTGCATTTTTAAAGAAAGTGTTACGTCTTTTTATTCTACAGTCTTAATTCGCTTATTCGCTGAAAATGAAATTTTATCTTCTTTCTTTTTCTTTTATCAGGGAGCGTTGTTTGAATATTCAATACGCGAAGTACATGTATATTACATATATGAAATTTTACGTTCGATCTGTACATACAATTGCGATTAAACATTTTTGGGCATATTATAAATTAATGAATTTAACTGTGCTTGATAAAAATGCAGACTAAATTAGCGAATCATGGAGATCAGTAAAATAATTTTTCATTATTTAAGTATTTTATGTTTCAAGAAAATTCATCTCAGTGACGAATTAGAATGGAATTAGATGTACATATGTACCAGTGCCAGTCATGCTGGTAATTGAATGGAAAGAAAATCAACAATGCGATCGATATCTATATATACATATATGTATATACAGATATAGATATATATCGTCGTACGTCGTTGGTCTTGCTAACAAATTCCGAACAATAATCGCCTTACGACGCGCTTTCTGGCAGTGGTCTCGCAAATTCAATAAAAACCGAGGATATAATCAACAATGACTCGTAAAGTTCCGTTTCACTGATATTTACAGTGTTTGCTTTCTTCCCTATTTTTGCATTTAAATCTACCGCAGAATACGTTGATAGACATTTTAAATAAATCAATAAACATTACAGGATAAAAGAACGACGTCCGTAAAGTAAGCGGTCTTTTAAGTACATTGATTTTTTCGCAAAAAAAAAAACGCGTAGAGAAGCGATGCAAATTATTCAATATTTTGTGCAACGAGTAAAACAGTGATATACAATGTACATATATCCCTATTCTGTTTTCCTTGAATAATGATATACGAATCATGCTCAGTCAATAATATCCCCGACAGCATAAACTGCCTGACCTCGTTGGGTTCGTCATACAACTTGCGACGCATAGTCAAACGAGAGAAGAACGACTGTCAACAATGGTCGCTCTTGTCTAGAGGATGTACAGTTGACCATAGAGGTTGACATACATACAATATATTAATTAGAATAATTCATACACACATATGTAACATTAGCATTAAACTAGGCGTCGGTTCCTACATCGAGACTTCTCGAGTCCTGATTCGAGTCGTGCTGGCTCCCGCCTTCGGAGCTCGCGTTGCTCGACTGATCCGAACCCTTCTTCACTTTGGGCTTATACTCCGTGATAGTGACGGTAACATTGTTGACCGTTACCTCGTTCGATTGCGCGGTGCTACGGTCGATATTTTTCAGACGCGGCGGATGCCTGTTTTTGCGCCTCAGTTTATCCAGTTTGCGTTCCTTCTCCTTGACGCCGCTGGTCGTACTACCGCCACTCCCTTCTTTCTTGCCCGGTTTCAGAAGTGGTACATATTGTTGCTGCGCAACCTGATGATATGACAATATTGATTACGTATTAAACTCCGATATCGAGATAATAGCGTGAGAAATAAATTGAACACACAAATAGCTGCGTACAAAAATAACAGATAAAAGAGGCTTGTTCCCAAGTATACGTACATTGCAGAATTATTAGACTGACCTGTTGAGCTACCAATTGGGGGTTTATGCGGGGTTTCCGCGTAGAGGTTCCTTTGCGGACGTCACACATGAGGCACTTAAATGCTTCCGCTGTATTCCTATAAGTGCAGACACTGCAGTCCCAATAATTTTCTTCCAAAACCTTCGCCTGACGTTTTCCGCTTCCCGAATGGTTCATTGTTCGTTGAAGTCAATTGTAGAACGCTGTACCTTCTCAAAAGAAAGTTTCCCCTCTTTTGAGGCACCTTCGGCCTCATTAAATTTTGCAGTTTTGTGAACACCGGATAATTTCCAACAGAGCGTGACTAAGGATATGCAATAAAAGCGCTAGACAAACGTCTAAGGTAACGTTCCGTACATCAACTAAGCGAGATACACAATAGTCTGTTATAATCGATCGCTCCGTATTGGCCACCTATGTCTCTATATTGTATCACTCTGACATTACACATTTTCTTCCAATGAATCTGTAACAGAGAAATAGTCTCGTTAATGGAATACATTCAAAAACATTGCAAGAGATGTTTCTATATAATCTTGTGTTATATTTAGCAATCGCAAAATATTATTATTTATAAAACTATGAGTTTATCGACACATCTTGTAAGACTATTATTTAGATTGGCATTTGAGATGAAACCGGGACACCTTGAGAAAAGATATTAATAAATACTTAAAAAAGACAGCCAAAAATGGATCGTGTCTCGATACCTATTTAACTTGAAAAGACATAATTGAATCTCAAACTAGTTTCTAAATTAGCAATCGTTACACAAGGAGTTTATAGAAGAAAGCATCGAGACTTTAACAACCGACATGCTACCGCCTCTATTTATCACTACAGAATTGACCTCTCATTTACCCCAAGAGTTAACTCACATTATTTACACCCGCCGTTCACCAATAGTGAGTTTGCTCGCGCTGGTAAACACCGAGGATTCTCTCCAGTGGAACGTTCAGTCCGGTACTCTCCTATCCCCTCTCAGCACAGTAAAATCATCCTGGATTTAACGTTCTATTATCGGGCAATGCTCTTCCTATATTGTTTACACTCTCCTCGACCAAGGCGAGAACTCGCTTTCGTCTCGAGACGGATATCGTACTCTGTCTGATCCGTTCAGCGTTGAGTTTGCTCTCCCCGAAGCTTCTCTCAAAACCCCGCTTCCGGAGTTCCTCGCTCGGCGACGACGTCCCGGGGTCGTCACGCACTCGTCAGGCCCGGAGTCCCGCCGGCGACGAGGTCACGGGTCGGCGCATCCTCCCAACGACGAGGCGAATGGAGCTCGTCGGCGCATCGTCGCGCGCGTGTATGCCAGGGTGTGTGCGTGTGCGTGTGCGTGTGCGTGCACGCACGTGCGCTCGCGCTCGCGCTCACGCGCGTGTCGTGTCAATAGCGTATAGCGTGTGCGTGCGCGCCCGTTACACGTTACACGCGTGTCCCACCGCGAGTGCCCGCTGGTCCTCCGCGTTCGCGCATTCCAGCGTCCTGGCGTCGTCGGTCGTCACTGTCGTCAGCGACACGGGGCCAGCAGGGGTGACTGGGGGGGGGGGGGATGAGGGAATCTCGCGGAACGTCACGAGGAGGAGGAGACCTGGAGACGGTCGTGATCCGTTCGAGTCGCGCTACCGAACCTGCCGTCGACCGTCCGTCATGCCAGCGTGACGAGCGTGCTCGTCGACGTCGACGATCGTCCTGGCGAGCGAATACTGGCGGCTGAGGGGGGGGGGGAGGGGGGAGGGTGCGTAGTGCGTACCTCGAAGCGCGGGAGGACAAACGGCGTCGGACTCGGTCGGAGGTGGAGATGAAGGTGGTGATGGAGGAGGAGAGCAAGAGGAGAGGATATTGACAAACAATCCGGTGGCGATTGCGTGCGGCGATCGCGCGACTGCTCGTGTTCCGTTCCGTTCACGGCGGTCCACTTCCGCTCGTTCCTCTTCCGCCATCGACTGCCGACGACTTGCATCCTGCAACCTGCAACCTGCAACTGCCTGCAAGGGGATTGTAGATTGAATAAATAATTGACGTTTCTCTTTTCCTCATTTTTTGTATTACAATTGTAAAAAATACATATTTTTCTTATATCAAGGACTTTATATACACACATATCAATTTATATATAATTTTGAAAATTATCAATTATCGATCGTGCTTTCTTTCGGGAGCATTCTTCTCGTAGACTTTTACTTTCTGTCTTTCCCTTCTTTTTACTCTTTACTTCCTTTTCTCTTTCTTCGATATCTCTGTTTACATCCACGTCGCGATCGGGAACATCGGGATCGGAGTACTCGAAATTATCGTCCGTACCTGGCATCAGCTCTGGCACTTGGCAGAATGTTCTTTGTAGCTGAACTTTCTGCACTTTTTATCTTTCCCTCTCTCTCTCTCTCTCTCTCTCTCTCTCTTTCGCTCCGTCTAACCGTACATCTATTTCACTTTGAGCGCAAAAAGGGTAACAGCAAAAGGCAAAAGATATCGGAGTTGGAGGTTGGAGTCGGAGCGCTCGGAAAAGTCGGAAAATAATCCACTGGCGGAGTGCAGCTCGGTGCTCGCCAGTGCTCGCCCTGCTCGGCGCGCGTTTCGCTACGTTCTTTCTCTCTCTCTCTCACGCCTCTCGTTGCGTTTTTGCGATAGAGTCAGGTTTCAGGTTACGGTCTCTCGACCCGCTTAAATGTGATCGCGAGAGGGAAAGTTTCTTGCCGTTCTTCTGCCGTGTTACTTGGACGCGGACAATCGACATGGTAAGTGCGACACGCGGCAGCTCTGACATTCGCTCAGCACTTAGGTTAGCAGGTGTGAATAATGGGAACGCAATAAAGCGACTTTCTTTCGAAATTGTATTCAGATTGCAAGTAGTCGCGGTCGGTCCGGTGAGTCCGGTCACGGCGGTCACGCAGCTACGTTAAACCGCGTTCGTTGTTTTGACATTTTTTTTCTACTCCAACTTTGAGTTTAACGCATAAGTATGGGAGGTCTATAGTCCAACATCGAATAAGCAGATGAGTGGTATTACTTTTAGGTTGACTATTTTATTTTTTAGGATGTTCCAGATGGTATAGACAAATCATGGGATCATCCATGGACCACCGAAGAGATGAGGAAGAAGAGGAGAGAGTGGAGTCTAGCGGGTGATGCCGGACTTCTCAAACATCTTCAACAATTTTCCGAAGTATGATCTGTCGCTTTGCCGAATGTAAGATTGGACGGAGGAGAATATAGTTGTAGCAATTTGTGCCATTTCTGTAAATACCACCTCTTGCTTGATTATATTCTCTTCTGATACTTTGTCGATTTTTCAAAATCAAAATTTATTGACAATTTTTAACGTTGATAACTAGGTCAGTAAAGTCACTTGTTATTTGTTTTCGATCGTCAACAGTTTATCTGAATTATCTGCATGAATGATTAAACACCAATTACTAACGAAATTATAAATTTTCAATAATTGACAAAGTATCAGGAGAATATAATTGAGTAAGAGGTAGTATTAATAAAAATTCAAGAATTGCTGAAATTGAAAGTTTAAAAACTTAATCCGTAAAATTTTAAATTCTCGAAAATTGACAAAGTATCAGGAGAAATTAGTAAGAGTTATGCACTAATAAAAATTCAAACATTGCTAAAATAGAAGTTTAAGAACGTACATTCATATTTGGCAGTGTGTTGCACTTTGATTTCGTGTAAAATTCTAGAACCTGGTGTCCAAAGCTAACAAGACTCAAGCTGCTCTGGATACATTAACGACGCAATTAAAAGAAACCGGGATACTGGTGGATAATGTTACTAACACATCCTTGGCTTTGGCCAATACCCAATTTATTGAAAGCCGTGTGCAGGAAGATGATATAGAGATTAAAAAGAGTTCTGAGGAAAAGCAGGAAGTAAGCACTTGTTTTTAAGAATTAACGTTTTTCTATATAATAATATATTTCATTTTTAACAAATATTTTTGTTGAATCCATGTCTTTCAATATTTGGATGAAATCCTACATTTTTATATTATCTTATTAGAATGCGAAGACTCAGGATTCGGCACCGGAGAATCTCTTGGCTAGCATAAGCGAGAGCGTTAAACAAGGTTTAAACATAATGGATGAAAAGTACAAAGTAATGGATGTGGCTTGCAGTGACAGCGAGGAAGAAGATGAGGGTGGTGCTGTGGTATTTAGGTAGTATTCTTGTCGCCATTATAGAAAATTTATTTCGTGCTAAAATTCAATCGGTTTACAGTGTCATTGTGGGACCCAATGATCCATATCAAGATCGGCCCTTGCCGTACGTTATCGGCTCCGATAAGTGGGTAGCGTCGAATAAGATAGGTTTAGAGAGCAGCAGCAGCGAATCCGAACAAGCCGATGAAGAGAGGGAGGAATCGGAAAGTGAGAAGGAGGAGGATGCGGATACGCGAAAGGTGTTTAACAGCCGACATAATACGGAGATAAATATAGCGAGATTGTCGTCCTCCTCCAGCGATTCGGATAACTATAATGATCACAGCAATAACATATCTTATGGGAATAATAAGGCGGATATTTTATCTCAGAATAATATAAATTCTGCTTCGGAGTCTGCCACACCTAATAATGTATCAAAGGTAATTAATCTTGTAAACTTCGCGATATCTGATATTTAATGTGGAGATTTGATGATTTTTAAAGATAAAACTTTATATTTCAAAGATGAAGTAATTAGTCTCTTTTTCTCTTGCAGGCGTCGAATGAAACGACGCCTAATTTTGCAGAAGAGTTAGCCAAACGATTAGGCACCGTTCGCCAAGCGCAGAAACCTGCTGCTGTGGATGAAACCAGTGAATCGTCGATTAATCGACTTAAAGGTATGCAGTTAACTGCTGACTTTCGTCACAAAAATATAAGTTGTAAATAAAATATTCGCGAGGTTTGTTGACTGTTAATTTTTCTCAGATGATCTGTTTGCGTCCGAGAAGGATGAGGATGTGTTCAACGGTTCTGATAATTTGTTTAGTGATAAAAAGGGTCTCTTCGACGATCAGGTGTCTGCAAATCTGTGGAAGGAGAATCCGATCAAATCTTACAAGAATAGTAATATTATACCGGCCAGTATAGACGTGCCGCCGCCGATTAGTATAGTTTGTAAGTATTTTTATACTTGCGTTCTCGTTTCACAATAGATTTATCTTCTCTAATTCAACCGTATTTTTAGCGACAAAGCCAAAGTCAGCGATCGACGATCTATTCGCCGATGCCGATTCAGAGGAAGACTCGGATGACATCTTTTCGTCGAAGAATGTCGTTAAAAAACGCACGAAAGAACCTCCCGCGAGCGATAACGCCCATCCCGCGAATGTGGACGACGTGCCGAATGTGCCGAAGAGATTCTTGGACGTTATAACTACCAACATCGCCACGGGTAACGTCGCCACGAGCACACCAGAATCCAACGTCAACGCCACAAGCCTGTTCAGCGACAACGAGAACGATGATGCAGATCTGTTTGGCAACTCCAAGAAGCAATCTCACACACCTGCGAGTGTGCCATCGTCTATAAATACGACTCAGGAACCAAGTAAAAAGGTAAGCTGCCTCGATAATTTTTTATACAGTCAAATTTGACGAATGTTCAATCAGTACATTTGCTCTCTTATTGCTAATTGAATTAATTTCACTCAAATATAATTCCTAACATTGCATGAATATTTTTATTTAATAATTTAGACGTTCATATTATATAATACTGATCTTCTGCGATAAGTAACGAAACTTAAAATTATTAAACTGGTTTAAATTATATGAAGATAGAATAATACTGTTATCTTATTCTTATGATTTATTATAATTATAGTATTTTATTAAATATTATAATACAGGACAAAATCTATTTTTGAGGAATAAAGGCTAAAATAAATTGCAGAAACCTGTTGGAGGCGAGTGGATACTCGGCAACGTTTTGACATCGGACATCGAGAGCAAACTGTCCAGCCGGATAATGCAACGACGACAAGAGTCGTCTGAATCTGACAGTGACGCGCCAGGAAATTTTGATAGCGCGACGAGAAGCAACATTGAGTCAACGTCCGCAGTCACGAATCGCAGTTCGCAGAATCCCGCGGATGATATATCTGCAATCGGGACCGCCACCAACAGCAGCGGGATATCGATGCAGCCGCCGAGCATTGATAACACTGGATCCGGTTTGTGGTAAGTCATTGTTCTTTTTTGTTAATTTAATTTCTTTTCAGATTAACTAGGTCATTCTACAATTGAATAGATACATATCCCAGTCGCTAAAATTATGCTGAATATTTAAAGATCCCTATCGCTCCCTTTATTTTTGACAATCATAATATTTCGTCGCTAGCACGTATTTTAAAGCGGTAATATTTGCGCTAAGCTATTAGATTTTATATAAAAACGTTGAATCCACTTGAATACTTAGATATTGAATGTATAAGGAGACATCAGTCGCGCGCATTAAACGTAGACATTAACTGCTTAAAATGAATGACTCTCAGGTTGTTACATTCCGCGAGTGGAAACGATCCGGTGACACACGATACCGACGTTTCCCGAGGTCAGCACATAAACAAAGAGAAGAAGCGTGGCTTTATTGCGTACTCACTCGCTGGATGAGCTAACGCTGCATCCAGAATGCAAATGAGAATCGTCAGTGTCGTTTCTCTGCGCTAGCTGCGCCCGAGAATCATCTGGAGAGATAGTTAGCGCATTAAAGAGAGGGAAAAAAAAGGAAAGTCAGTTTCTTATTCCGTAAACGTGGATACCAGCGTACGCACCGCTCTCTTTCAGCATACGCGTGCCAAATACTTATGGTGTCATTGAATTGATGACCCCAAACATTAGTCATTCGCCTTGCCCATTACGCGCGCTATGACGACGTAGTACTCGTGTAAATACCGTGGCTGGACTGGCTAG
The DNA here is from genome assembly GCF_030848795.1 of Temnothorax nylanderi. Taxonomy (NCBI): domain Eukaryota; kingdom Metazoa; phylum Arthropoda; class Insecta; order Hymenoptera; family Formicidae; genus Temnothorax; species Temnothorax nylanderi. The sequence goes on along the minus strand of NW_027249331.1, from coordinate 239,959 downwards.
TTCAAGGCGAGCCTCTCTTCAACACGGCCGAATGTATTGCCTGCCGCCTGTAGTTGTTGGCTCTAGCTTGTCAAGAAGTGACGATCGGACACGCAAGAATTGTGAGTGAATCGGTATGAAGTGATTAAAAAAAAAAAAAAAATTTAGTTGCAAAGTATGCAAACTATTGTACATGAGGATCTTATCGGGGATTGTTGCAGACTATTCTTCGAACTTCGACGAATGGAAGACAAATAGAAAATGCGAACGGCGCAAGTTGTGCTTTGATTAAATTCGTGCCAAAAGTTTACTCGCTTTCTTGAAAGGATACTGTAGTTTTCCGCTGACTCCGAAAAATGAATGGTAAGCAAGCAAGAATTGTAAGGCAATGAAAATCAGTCAGGTGAATGGATTCGAGCGAAAGCGGCGTTTACTCACGTTAATGCCGTGCCGGATCGTGTCGGAGGCAGTATGCTTCTTCATTCAGCTTGAAATTTACGGAAAAGTAAAGATTGCTCGAGAGGGAAGTGGTTTTTTGTGTTTTTGTACAACGGAAATGTGAACTACATAGCATAGTGAGCTACAGAGAATACGTATCCGGATAAACTAGGTTGCACGTTATCGCGCGAAAGACGGATAAATTCTTTATCCAGTCTCGCTAAACGATAGGGAAGTGGAGAGGTAGAATATTCTGATGAATTATGAGAGGAAAAATTTATTTCTGACAATATTTCCTTATCTGTCCGAAAAATATGATTCGAAAGTTTTTATTTATTTCCGCGTTATTATTAGCTAATAAGTAGAGGTAGAGAATGGCCCGTTACTCGAATCCTGTCTGTGGCAAAAAGTATGGTAGGTCAGCAACTTCAGGGTAATGTCTACCCTTACAAATCGGTTGTGCACAGCAATCTGGAAAAGGTTTGCCTGGTCTTTCAGGCATCATACCAGTAGCTTCCTGCCCAGGATTACAAGCCATTGACGGGCATCTGGAAAGAAATGGAATAAAATTAGATTACGAAAGAGAGATTTTATAGAAAATTTACATTAGCGATTGAAAACGCGATGGAATCTTGCAGTTGTGCAAATTCCATTGCGAAATACGGAGTGTGCTGTTAATTATTTGAAATATATCAATCAAAAAACAAAGATACTTATTGTCAGAAATGTGAAATAATATGAGATTTTTTTATTATAAATGCTCTCTCGCGATATATTTCATTTAAAGCCGTTAACTTTACAAGTTTGTTAGCAAATACATCGTTTCCCAGAAATCATGTACTTTCTCTGAGAGACACAGAGTCAAAATATAATAAAACTAATTTTTTTTAATTTCTAAAGTTTTTTCTCTAATTTTTTTTCTTGTAACCGTTTACTAATTTGAAAGTTCGGTAAATTAAGCTTCAGCATCACCCGAAAAATTTATTGTTCCTTGCATAAATTAAGCACGTTTTCCTCTGTTAATTTATAATTTAGGTGTCTAATCACATATTATTGTCATTGCTTACGTCCCGTGAAGATTAATTGATTTGCATTAAAGCGAGGATCGGAATAATCAAAAGATCGTTGTGTACCAGCCAGTTTTCTCGATTACAAGATTAGGCATTAAAAGCCGTCATTTACGTGAAAGACGAATTTTTTTTATTCTTTAAATAGAATTTTCCGAGATACGTGAAATCTTATATCTATTATAGTTAAGTTAAGTCAGATATATAATTATACGATGCTTTGACTTACGGGGCCATAGTTACTTGACCGTATGTGTCACAAATCAACTCCATGCACGGAGCAGCCGTGTGTTTACCCACACTGACCACTTGTTTTCCAAAAAGGCAGCCACCTAAAAGCATATCTGTGTGAATGGTAAAATCCGAAAGTACTGTCCGAAAAATATGATTCGAAAGTTTTTATTTATTTCCGCGTTATTATTAGCTAATAAGCTACATTGGTTTCGGAATGATCCTAGTCGTCTAATTTGCAAATCTGCCAATGGATCTGTCATTGAAATATTGAGGTTGCACATAATGGTGTGCACGTGTACGATAATCTCTTCACGTAGCAAGTCTTTTGAGAAAGTACTAATGGCAATATCGTGTCGTTTATAAATTGGCTAAATTATTCTACACACATTTGTTTTACAGTGTCCGGACGTAACAATGTCTTTACCTCAGCGATAATCTCCTAATCGGATAATTATGCAACATACCTCGTACTTGCGTCGCAGAGTAAGCCATCCCGCCGCAGATCAACATCAAAATCGCGCAGATGTAACCGTTCATCTTGCTTTCTTGCTTAGGGAGTCACTAGGAAGAAAAGACGATATTAAAATTTTGAAAAACCACCTTTTATATACCGTTTCTCCTTCTTTCTGTCTGGAGTTGAATGAAGAGTTAGAAAAATGATCGAGAATGAAATAACAGACCCGAAGTCTAAAACTATGTGTGTCAGAGGTCTAAAACTATAAGTGTCGCTCTGCGACGTTTTCCGCCCTTTTTATACCCGAAATGGCCAGAACCCCCCGCGCGAGATTCTCATCACTTCCTACGCGTCTTAAGGGAAGAGGTTTTCTAGAAGTTTCTAGAAACGTAGTTTTGGGCCCATCTGAGCCTCAGCCCATCAACGGCCGTCCGATGACCGTAGGATAAACCAAATATTTGTATTGACCTGAGCGTTCGCTCGGAATTCCGAGCTAGCGAGCGTCGTCTAAACCGTTCAAAAATTCCAACGTGGGTCGTCGAAATTTTAGAATAAAATTTCCGTACGCAACAAAGATAACAAAGAACAAGGATCAAGTTAGCATTAGGCTCGCCGACATTAAATTAAACACGACCTCTTATGACCTCTTTTCAGCATCGTTGAACATAGTGCAATTATCCTATTTTACTTCACACGATGCATTAATTATTAATTATATTTGTGTCTTTTGCGAAATTTTGCTGAATTTAGTATTCAGTTCTCTGTATGTTTTATGTATGTGCGAAACGTGCCCTGATGGAAAACATTTTTTCAGTTTTAGCTAACCGAACGTCCCCCGATTGAGATTCGGCTCACTTTGACACAGAATGGTCAGAAAAAGACAATGATAAGGCGTTTATTTGTCGTAGCGATTTCGATTCTTTTTCGACGGAAATGAAACGAAACGGCAGGAATTTCTTATATCTCGGGATCCTTTGTTCTCACGCCTAGCACTTAGGTTGTTACCTCACTGCTCCACCGAATTTCTTATATCTATTTTTATATCTCCTGTTCCGTTTCACGGAAGAATATTGAGCGCTAGGTTGAACTGAGAAATAGTTCTCTTTCTTCTGCATTAAGATGCCTATTAAGGAGCCTATTAAGGAGCCTATTAAGATTGATAATCTCAAAAGGTCATAGACGTACATATTCTAATTGCCTCTTCACCTGTAATCTCGTCGAGGGAGTGATAATGGAAATCAAGAGCGGAGAGATTTATAAACAAATCTCTAACCCACGCGCGCGTAAAAAAGGTCGTAATAAAAAGTAAAACACGAGTTACTCCGCGATAAAGCCACCCATCAGAAGCGCTCTTAGCTTTTTGTCAATTACAGCGTATCAGACGCATTATGCATAACATCAAGCAAGTTTCGAGGTTGTGGATTATTTATCGCTCAGCGCTGGAGTTCAGATTAAAAAATTTTTCAGCAAATAGAAATTTTCGTTAGCTTGAATGCTCTATCCATGAGTGTCCATGACACAAGGAATATGTATCGAATGACAGTCGAAAAGTCGCTGAAGCTAAATGGCTATTTATTTTCCTCATTTTTCAATAAGTACAGAATGAAACGAATTAAATATTACTTTGTAAAAGAAACCCGTCACTTTTATTAGCGCCTGATGGAAAAAGAATTATAGAAGGAATAAAATAAAATATATATTATTTTCATACATATACGTGCTATTTATTTCTGGTTTTGATTGAGAGACGAGTAGTATTATTCATCGCTCAGCTCATAAAATAAGAATACTCAGTAGCCTTTTTTTTCCTCAGGGTGAACTTCCAGCCGGTGATGTCCTCGACGAGGCTCAAGTCCGAGGATATCTATCGCGAGCGTGTTACCAGTGATAGTCTGTTCGCGGCGCGAACGCATCATCCCGCCAACGTCAATTCAGCGAACGCTAACAGTGACAACCAGCAACAGCAGCAGCAACAGCAGCAGCAGCAGCAGCAGCAATCGGGACAGGAGCCACAGGATATTTCGTCGGTGTTGTCACAGGACGACGTATTCGATAACGACGACCTGTTCGGACCGCCGCCGTTGCCCAGCAAGTCGGACTCGAAGCGAGCGGGCAAGTCGAAAGTCTCGTCGCTCTTCGACGACTCCGATTCTGGCGACGAACTCTTCTCCGCCGCGAGCTCCGGCTCCAGATCGCAGAAGAGTACGGATTTCCACGCCACGGCGTCGTCGAGCGACCGGACGAAGCCAGCCCCGAAAAGTGGCGGCTTGTTCAACGACGACGTGGATATATTCGGCGGCAAGGACGCCCCGGACGTCGATATATTTGGGGTGGCATCGAAACCGAGCTCGAGGGACGCGGCCCCGAATGACCTGGACTCGGTAGCGCCGAAGAGCAACAAGGGTAAGTTGAGCACATGCACAAAACGCTGTATTTTTACATAAAAGTAGTAAAAGACTGTTTCATTTTAATTCGAGGATATGAAGGACCTTGTGAATGTTTGTTAGAAAATTTATAAATAAAAAAATTTTATAATTACATGTTTTTCCGTAAATATTACGCTTTGAAATTTAAAAAATTTGAAGAATGTGCTTGATTAAAAAAAAAACTGTTCAAATCCTCGTTAGATAATTCAGAAAACACGAGGATGGAACCAAAGAAGATCAGCTTGTTTGACGACGATGACGATGATGGCGACCTATTTGGCGCGAAGCCGATGAAATCAAAGAACGAACGTAAGATTGATCTCTTCGAAGATGAGGATGATCTGTTTCTGTCGGCTAAGACCTCGATAGAGAAAGATACAGCAGTGCAACCAAAGACCGACGTCTCCAAGAACGTCTCTAGTCTCGAAACGGAAAAGAAGGACAGAAACGATCCTCCAGATTATTTAGACGGACTATTTTCAAAAACCACGAGACCCCGCAGTCTTCTGTTTGAGGACGATGATTACGATGATCTTTTCGGTAAGAAGGATACAGCGTCGCACGAAGGCGACCGACTGAAATCCAAAGAAGAATTCAGGAAAGACATTGCTAAGCAGGCCCAGAAACTTCTTGAAGAAAATAAAAGCCCGTTAGAGTCATCAAGTTTAAATCGTAACGTTAAAAGAACCGCGAAGTCAAGCGATTCCTCGGCAAGAAACGACGTGTATGAAGAAAAGAATGAAGCTGAAGTCAAGGAAACGCCTTCCAACGTCGAGGAAGACGGCACAGTGAAAAAGAATTCTCCACCAAGAACCCTGAGCATCCGGACGATCTCACCACCGTCCGAGGAACATGGCAATCAACAGGTATCCCGACGATTGGTGTCCGGCAAGATAAAGAACCTGATGGGGAAGATGGGTGACTTAAAGATACTCTCGCCAATGGATGCACCGCCGTTGTGGAGGAAAAGCGAGGATAAGACGGACGAGGACGAAGACGTCGTTGACCGGGACAACGGAGATCTGGGCATCAGTGGTCACGTTTCACCTCCGAGTGTATCAGGTAGTTACCGTTTAACAAGATTTCTGTTTACAAACATCTTAATTCTTTTGATCTTCAATCTTTGTCAGATGGAGAGAAATCTTATACATCACTAACTAAAAAGTACGAAGAAAGACAAATTTATAAATGATGTGATTTACATAACAACGTATGGATTACATAAAATTTTCAAAAGATATATTATTTTAAATTGTGATAAAGTCCATTATAGCGAATCGTAGGAGGATTAATATTTTGTTTAGGATATTTGTTAATCAAAATTTTTAATTGGAGCGAAGAGATAACATAAACAAATTTTTTTTTACAGAAGATAGCGCGCGGAAGGAATCCTCTTACTCGACAATTTCCACTGCTAGCAACGCGGAAGCGGCCATAAATTTCGATGATTTGGCTCAAGTAGAAACGTTATCCACTACCGCGTCCAAGGTTCTTATCAAACTAAACTATATTGATTTATTTAATTGAGTTATATTGTATTTTATTAAAAATTTCTCAGAACAAAGAAAACAAATTAAGACGAAACGTAAGCTCTTAACACATTTCTCTGAAATCGAATTTTCTTCTCTTAAGTACCTATATTCTGTTTTTAATTTTGAGATGTGACACTGTGTTCTTGAGATACTTTGAATAATTCACATTTTGTCTTTTCCTTAATTTATTGTGGCCATTTTTTTATTAGAGCCGAGTGAGGATCCAAGCGAAACGCCGTCCTCAAAGCCGACACGCCCGGAAATCCGCGCTGCGGCACAGCGGTATCGACTTCGACACGGTCGACAACGCGGACAACGATAATTCTCAAGAAGAGAGTCACACTAGCACCTACTCGTCCAGTAAAGACCCATCTGCCGCTCCGGCGATCAGCTCTTCCGATCGCTTAACTGCCAATGATAATGTTCAGCGCTCGACGGCCGATCCTTCTTCCTTGGACGACAGGTCCGAGCTGGGTAGCATCAGCAAAGAGAGCTCGATGAGCGTAAACAAGAATACTCTTCTGTCGCCGTCCACCGACGAGGAGGACCTGTTCGATGTACCACCAGATTTACCGGAAGATCCGCAGAAGGAAGATGCATTATTTGGCAGGGCACCGATACTCTCACCGATCGACGGTGGGCAATCTGACAGAACGCCCGTTGCTGTCGAACCTTTAATAGATACCGCGATCAGAAAGGTCGACAACATTGGTACTGACGTAAACGCGACGAACAACGAAAGTGATAAACAAAATTTTAGCGAATTGGCGCGATCGAACGTCGATACCAACTCAGATACGTCGAAGAGTACCAAAAAGAGAGATGATGCGCATAAGGAAGTGGCCGATGAGCGAGGTGAGGTGAGAAGAGCGTCCAGCGAGGAGCCGAGCGATCCTCTGCGCGACAGCACCCACGATCCACTGAAGGATCCTAGTCAGTTGTTCGCGTTTGTCACGAAAACACCATCGCCAGAGAAAAGTAAGGGATTGCTATTTTCTGAGCCGGATGACAGTCTCTTCTCCAGCGGCTCGGCGAAGAAGCCGAACGAGCCGAAAAAGGAGATCTTAGATTTGTTCGCGGACGATGACATGGGCGGCGATTTATTTTCCGCGGCGCCGTTGAAGAGGACGGTGAAAAAGCCGTTGCGGGACACGAAAATCGGTCTCTTTGGTGACGACGACGACGCGCAGAACGGCGAGGACGACAGTCTCTTCGGCAGCTCGTCCAGCAAAGCGAAGCTGGACAGTCAACCATCAAATCCTGCTTCAGCCGGTCGAAAAAAGAACATTTTCGACGATGACGAAGACGACGATTCCAGTTTGTTCGTCGAATCGTCCGGCCATTCGCAAAAATCGGATAGCGCATCGTTCTCGGAGCCTAAGCACGAATCTCAAGTCGACTCTCAAGCCAAGAGCTCGAATTTGAAAGATATCTTTGGCAACGCGCCGTGCGACGACGACGACGACGACGTTGATCTTTTTGCCACGAAAAAAGTTGTTCCTAAGAAAGTCGTCGCGTCGTCTAAGTCCCTGTTTGCGTCGGACGACGACGACGACGATGACGGCCATATCTTTGGCAAGCAGCCACCCACGTCGATGGAGTCGAAAGCGAGGACGACGACGATCGCGCCGAGTTCAAGAACGGTCGTGAAGAAACCGGTCACCAGGGACCTGAAAAAAACGGCCGAGAAGATCGTCGAGGACCCGCTGAGCCTCCTTCAAGACGATTAACTCAGTTTCCTTGAGATAAGTATCCGTAAGATTTTCTGTTAGCCACACGCTCAGCCACAAAAGTTTATGCGCGTCTAGGAAAGCGAGGAAGATGTTGAATGAAGTACAAAAATGAGGAAGCTTGCCCTTTGTTCTGCCATTTCTTCAAAGAACTGTTCATCACGATTGTACGTGTGCGAATGCGTGTGTGATTAAAATTAATTAATTTAACACGCTAATATGAAATCACTCAATTTTCTCAACATGACATAATATTCAATTTTCATATCAGACTTGTTGACGGGCATGTGTAATGTTAAATAATTTACACACTTTTAAAATGTCTTACAATTAGTCTTTTTATATTGTTTATTTTCGCTCTGAGATATTGTAAAATGTATGCGTGTGTAGAATGTTTGAATGCACTGAATAGACTTTTGTGGCTTAGGCGTATATATACATACATACATATATAAGTATATTTTATTTATATTTTGTTAGCTCACAAAAAATGTTGCCCGTATAATATAAAGCGTGTTATATGTTGGAGAACGGGTAGCGTGCAATTCGCGAGCGACGGAGAATATTATTTCTAGCTTATATTTATTATATCGCGAGACGGATCTGTGGATTATCTGTTTCTGTACGCGTGCCACATTAGAGAGAATATGTCTTGTCTTATTCGTTGACGAAGTTGCAATAGAAGGATATTCATCTTCTCCTCTTTCTTTTTAGCATTTATTCGAAATACAACGAACGTATAATTAGTTTACGGCGGTATCGAGAGATTTTAAAGAGTATCGTTGTGAAAGTCGCACTTCACTCGTGCAATAAATGTATATTTTCTGTACCATCCGCCTTGTTCAGCCTGCGTGTAAATTCATCTCGCCCTCCTGTGATTTACGTCATGTATATATTATTCTGATGAGTCATACACGTTAGTACAATAAAATTTATTCGATGACAATATTATCGCAATTCTTTTAATAATCCTGGATAATAAATACCATTGAATACCATTGAAGTTCCGCATCCGAGCCTTTGCGATTTATCTCGCGAAAGGTTTATGAAAATAAATGGTATGGTAAACTTCGCAAAAAAATACCTTAGATTAGTAAAGCGATAGTTTAAGTTGGAAAAAAAATCAATTTGCCGCATGCGTGTGGATAAGTAGGAACAAAATTAGATTTATTAGACACATGTGTTCTCGATAAATACATGATATTTAATATTAGGTATATTTAATTCGCTGGGAATGAAACACATTCGTACACATGAGCGTATGTTACATCTATTAACGTCATTATATGTATTACCGAAATTTGCGTATCAAGCGCAATACTCGAGATAAACGAACGTGTCAACATTTTCAAAATAATTGTTCCAAAAACTCACGTTTCTACGCTTATCGCTCGCGCCGTTCGACGTACGAGAAGGAAATAAAAGGAGATCACGAAATATATTACAGCGACTTATGCATATTAATTACACAATTACGTGCATTGCGCACAGATGTTACTTAATCGCGCAAAACCACATCGTTAATGCAAAGAAATAATCATTGCAATCGCGACAAAAGTTTTCAAATATGCCTTCGAATTCTGCACATACCGTTCGCGGATCAACCATCTTATCAGGAAGTGAAGTGGGACTGTGTGTGTTTAAACGAACATTTTTCGAACCACGATGGCAATGAAAAAAAAAAGATAGTGCTTAAAAAGAAATTTATAGTATCTTGACGAAGACAACAAAGAAAATATATATTTCGATATTTTCTATTAAGCGCCAATACGGCGCGCATTTTTTATCAGCAAATATCTTATTTGGAGAATCTGTGTATATTAATAATAATGAGTGAACATAGACAATAAGTGAAAGAAAAGGGATTGAATAGGTGAAGGAAAACGAAGAGGATGCGTGCTTAGGAAAGTTTAGATACTTTAGATGAACGAAGGTGTCGTGGGGCAGAATTTTTCAAGGTAGAAAGATACTTTTCCACGCTTGTTCTCTCATCGCAATCTTTTTTTTACTGTTCTTCCTCAATTTACCCGATTAATCTGTCAGCTTGTTAGGAGGAGAAAGGATTCTGCGTCTGCATTGCGTAATCGGAGCTCGACGGATCACAGACGCACCTTACATGCTACGATAAGCTCTACGATTACGTGTATTAGTATCCTCTATCGGGAAGAGAAAGACTGCGCTTGGTTACCTGGTCACGGCCAAAGCGATCGGTCCTCCGTGAGTGATCACAAAACTTGTGCTAGCGCTGGAGAATCGCTTTTAGCTTACGCGACCGAGAATATACCGCAGACTGGATTTTAAAAGACATCCGGGTCTTCACACATGTATATGTAATAAATGATTAATATATTATTAATTAATAATTAGTATATTATTTAATTACTATAAAAATTATTAATAATCATTTATAAATTATTCTACAAAGAATTTTATCAAGAAATACACAGATCATCCATGAAACGTGCGATTCAGCTCTTAGTTAAATAATTCGCCGACAATTATTACTGCGCTTTTCTATAAAAATTTCCAGCATTAATGACAATCGATTATTCGTCTCTATTAATATAATTTCTATGTATAAAAACATATATAGGATCCGTCACGTGGCGGAAAGGTCATTAAAATCCAGCATCGATAATCTCACGTTTTCAGTTACCTTCGTTGAGGTCTAGGTCACTGTGTATGGTATTGTGTAGAAAATAATTTCTATGCGAAAAACCGTTTACAGAAACGATACGACTATACGTCGTAAATCAGACTAGATCTCGCGAGTGTTTCGGAGAAACCGAAACCGTGTCGTATTTAATCACTGGTGGTATATAAAATATCGTCTCTGATTGACATATACGCGTGTCGACCATACACTACAACTACGTGTGCACAAAAAAATACGTAGTATACAAAATATCTTTCTCCCGAATATATGTACATATGTATATATCGCAACAATTCGCACAACACACGGATCGTTAAAGTTTATCCGTGCTAAATTTACTGGACCACAATTTTCCCGAAGTAGATTTATTTGTCGAGCACGGATCCATTGCTGCAATTATATAACTCCGTGCTTTCGGTTACGTAATCGACGCAGCGAAGCCCGACCGATTTTCACGTGGACGTATTATTTTCTAACTAAACACGTGATTTATACAAGTGTAAATTTATCTAATTACAATAGTCGTCATGCGCATTACCGTTTTATCTCGTGCCACGCGTTCCAGCTCTATTTATCCGGAATTTGTTTACGGAGGATAAACTTAGATCTTAATAAAACTTAAATTATGGGGAAGCTTATCAGAATTTGGAATCTGTCAAGTTTGAATTGGTAGATTTCAAGGGAAATTACGTTAAAATTAGATGGCGTTAAGACACATTGTTTTATTTAAGATTGTGTCATTTTTCTGTTAATATTCTTAGAAATTTTTAAACGGGATTTTCCACAGGCAAACATGGATCTACGAAATTCCGATAAATGGAGCGTTATTGGCCGCGAATAAAATCGGGAAAAATATATCGTTCCGTTACAAGAATCTTTCTAAAAATACGGACTTTTAGAGGAAACTGGCGTGAAAAACGCAGACAGACGAAACACGTATTACATGATCTAAATCTAAAGGACAGACGTATACATATAATCTATAAATATAAATATAAATATCCTTACATACTAGTCTTCCATATCGCTCTATGTATATTTTGATCTAAAATATCTTCCAGAGATGTAAAAACGCTAAATATATAAGTCGCGATACGACACGATACCACAAGTATTGTATTAATACTACGTGCGTTGTGTAGTAGATCATATCTCTCTCCCTCTCCCTCTCCCCCTCTCTCTCTCTCTCTCTCTGCTTAATCATTACCTCTAAGAAGTTACAAGCGACGGTTTGTAATTGTACGTATCTCGAATGAAATGCACGTTCTCGCGTAATTTATTAGCGATTTTTAGCCATTTCCATACGCAACAAAGATATATGTATCGATGACGGAACTTTGTGTTGAGGAACACATTTTTGCTGATTGTATGTTGATATTAATGGAAAGTAAACGAAGTTCATGTAATTGTAATCAATTATTTCGCAACAGATTTATAACGAACTGTTCTTTACTTTTTTCTTCTTACGATATTAGCTATGCCGACAATTTAATATAATTAAAAGTCCCGTTATCGGTATATATTCTTTCGAGACGCCCGATACGGCCGTGTTGGTCCTCTCTTTCCACGTGGAAAGTGAGACAAAAGAATACGCGATCGTACAGAAATAAAACTAAATCTTACACTCATTGTGCAATTTAATTTCGCAAGACACGCGTGAAATTGTTCACTTATATATATTAAATATATAAATTTATATAAAATATATATATTTTATATATATTACATATATATACGTATATATATTCGTAAAAAGTTATTTTGTGTAAACATTCACGAAAAAAAGGTCATCGAAAATAGCGATAGAAAAACGAATCATTACGCAAGAATTATGCTATCAAAAGTATTTTCTTTCCATTCATTATTCGTGCGTGCTATCCGTTTAATTAGTACAAAATCGACTGTAGAAATCTTTCGGTCAATTCACATACACAATTATTTATAACACACACGTATACGCGGACGGTATTGAAAATTGTGTATGCATCAGGTTTACTTGTTTTTTTTTACCATAAATCTGTCTCCGACGCATTGCGGAGAAAACAGTCATCATTTCTACTTGCGTTAATATATCGTAATTATATATATATTATCTACTCTCTACGAGATGTTTCTAAAGCTCATCGCGCATTCTTTCAATCACGATGATTCCATGAAAAATCTGCATCTGATCGATTGAAAGACTCTGAGAGACACGCTGTACATAAATATAATGTAAGTGCAAATATCTCATGAGAATCTCACAGGTATTTAATTATGCATTCTTCTTCGCGTTAGGAATTTTTGGAAATGTACTTGAACTCATTGCTTGTGGCTAAGGCAACTTCAAAAGTCTTTCCGAGCTTTGTACCCTTGGTCTCATGACATTTTATGATCCACCTTGATTGTCTTTTTATTTGGAAATCGTTTCAAGAAAAATGTAAGAACCGGGATCGCAAATATCGATAAAAATTACGTATTTTTCACCGAGTGCATTTCATTCGTTGCTTATATATACACACACACAAGTCAATTCGCGTTTGCAATTTTTCCGGTAGGAATGTTCGATCGAAAAATCAATTCCGATTTAATTTTGCACCCATTTAAGAGAAATGCAAGCATGATGAAACGAACACTAACTTTCGGAGTGCCTTTTGGGATTATTGTTCGTGATGGATTGATCGCAGCTTTTATGAATGCTCGTAAGATATAGTCTGGGACGGCAACGGAGGTGGTAGAGGCGCATTCTCCTCGTGGATCATCACTAGCTTGCCATACTTCACCATTCTTCTCCTCTTCTTGCGCTGCAAGCGGATTAAACGAAACGCGTTATACACAAAATATTCTGATAAATCTTAATAAATTTCGCAATGTGTTCTTAATCGTTCCTCTCACCTGCGATTCAGTCCAACTGCCGTTGCTACTTCTGCTATCGCTTCCGCTATCGCTTCCGCTCGACGTCATCCCCTCCTCGAGGATGAGCTTGGTGCCGAAACTTTCCATCTCCAGGTCCAGATAGAGCTGTCCCAGTTGATCGTTCACCAATAATGGCTGATTGAAGTTCTTCATCGCGTCTAAGTCGGTCTTTAGCACCTCGTTCAGTGTCTTTGGATGCATCTGGTACTCGTAGATCAACTCCGGCGTCAGTTGGACGCCTTCCAGCCAGGGTGGATCCTTTCTTCGCATTCCTTGATGACATTTGGTGTATTCCTGCACATTTATTATACTCATACAGTCAAGTATACGGATATCTAGATGTCATAAGGGTCTGAGAGAAGCATCTAAAAAACATACAAAAGATCGAGACGCCCCTTGAACATCTTTTGGGCATTGCGCCGTTTGATTCTCTACCTCGGAAGAGACCTCGCACGTCTTCTGATCCGGATTGCAGCTACTGTCGCTGCTCTTATACAGGAAGCTGCTATAGAAGCTGGACGAGCTTGACTCGTCCCCGTTGTAGTCGGTCGGCCGGTAATTATCCTTCATAATCACCGGTGTCAAGAGGTCCACCACGCTTGAACAGCCGCCGTCGATGCTCACGCATGACGAGAATAGCCCGCCGGGTGACAGAACCTGCCAGAATCAGCGATGTAAATTAGTATTTTATTGAAAAATATTAGTTTCAAAACATCAATTAATTAAATTCAATAAAATCCCAGTTGTTATAAAAAATATTTTTTAAATATTCTTTTCAAATATTCTCTATGATAGACAGCTTGTATATAATAAGATGCACAAAAGAATCAGTAGGCCACCTGACACGGCCTTTACCTTTTTGGAGGACTCGGACATGGCCATTGTGCTCCCCGGCTCGGCCTTAACGCTGGTCGCCTGACTAGCCGGTCGTTTGCGATCGGGACACTTGTCATTGGGCTGCTGGTTCTCGCGCGTTGTTGCCGCCGGTGCTTGCTCGGGTATTAGAAAGGGTCGGTACATCATAGCACGCGGTGGAGGTGCGCCGATCACCGCCGGATAGATCACTCCGGGCATCGCCGTCGCGACGTAAGATACTGGAGCAAACACTAAAATTCTTTTATAGCTTCCCATAGGAAACCTACTTAATACCTGATTCAATTCTAATTTAATTCTGAGCCTTTGGGAACATCTCTTTTGAAGATTCGAATCTATCAGGCACAGAACAATAATCGATAACAAGAAAAAACTCGTCTACTGTTCTGTTTTATTTGGATTTATTGTCGAGTGAGACACCTACTGTAAGGACTCTGTTGCGTTGGTTGCGTCGACGGCGGTGGGCCCAGCTTTTCTTGTGACGACGACATCGTCGTCGCGGACTCGTTGGGTTGCGCTACCGGCATGTAGTACACCGGTATCACTGACGGGAGTAACGGAAATCTGGGCACAGCCTCCGAATTGGTACTGAAATATTTTTAAAAACATGATATCCATTCATAGATCGTTTAAACTTTTATCTTCCTAATTATTATACACGAGATTTTTATGTGACATTCGGTACACAGCTGAGTGTTTTATAGACCTAATGTCATCACTCTTTCATAAAATATTCAATATTAACAAAGTTAATATATTCTTATACTATAATCTGCATTATTATTTTATATTATATTTTCTGTTAATATTTTAAAAAGACTCTTACTTGTGAGATGGAACGCAGGATTGTGTAGGTGCAGAGGAAGGCATGGTGACCGACAGCGATGGCCACAAGTTAATATTCGCCCCCGTTTGCACCACGGTCAATTGATCGACACTCATGCTGGTGACAGTGGTCGTAAGGTTCGCCGGACCCGCCGTGCTTGTTCTCGAGATTTTATCATGCTTCGATACCTATTTCCATATTATTATAGCATTTAGAGTATTTAGACTCGTATAAATTTTATTTAATATGCATTATACTCGCTTTTACATTTATATATTTATTTATAATACATCTTTAATATTGAAACCGGAAATTAAAGTCTATCCATTCCACGTAACAAAAATAAAATTATTCAGCTGAGACGAGTAAATTAATTTCCGAAAAAATATATAAAACACACCTTGAAGCTATCACCCTCCCAGCTATGACTGCCGCTTCTCTTGACTCCGTGACCCTGATTGGCATAATGTGCGCTCTGATCTATGCCGTTGACCTTTTCCGTCTTGATGCGCGAGTCTTTCAGCTTGTCACTGTTCTTGATGCTGGAGCGCAGCTCCCGGTGCTTCTGCATCATCAGCTTCTCCATATCCTCGTTGTGGCGATTCAGCAACGACTCCGTCAGCGTGGGCGGCTTGAAGCTCTCCGTCGCGGTGGTGTTGCTGTTGCTGGCGGTGTTGGACACGTCGCCCCGACTCGCCGAGCTCGTCTGATTGTTGGAACCGCTGCTTAGATTCTCCGCGCTACCACTGCCGCTTGCCCCGCTGCCGTTTATCGGCGACATGCACTTCCGCGCTGAAAGCACGACGAAAATTTGTCTTAATGAAGTGCATATATATTTTCGACTAATTGTAAGTCAACACAAGATACGATAAAGAAGGACTTTCCCTTGGGGTAAAATCAACATGGTAAAGATTTAAGATTTCTAAAATGTAACGCACGAAATCAAAAGTTTCTTTTGAAGAGGAAAAACTTATGATATTTAAATGTGAAAAGCGTGTGCGAGAAGAGAAGGATGATGCTTACCACCTTCGTCGTTGCTGGAGTTAACGTTCTCCTCGTCGCTGCCGTACATGGTCGCGACCGGCGGTTTGCTCTTGAAGAAGCGCTCGATGTTCTCGTTGTAGTTGAGCTGGTTGTAGCTCGGCGGCGTCTCCGTGGAAGACTTGCTGTCGTAGTACTCGTGATGGGGCGAGATCTCACCGAGCATCACGCTGTCGTGCTCCTGCAACAAGGGATTGCGTGATCCCTTCACAATTATATTGTAGAAACTTAGAGTGAGTTTCCACTGACAATGAGATTCGGTATGCAGCTTAGTGCCGTTACTGTGGTCGCATTGCTTTTCTTTATTTTTTTTTTTTTTTGCGTGAGCGGTGGGTGCCAGTGAGTGCCAGCCGGCCAGCCGAAGGGCGAAGATCAGTCTCGGTTAAACAGAGGATTTCGCTACAAGCTGTGAAAAAGACCCTCGTTTATCTACTAAACTAACTAAACCACCTACCGACCGGTCCATTCGCAAACTTGCCGCACAAGCTCTTGCGGCAAACGCGGATAATACCGTGTTGTTATCCAAGTCATGCGAGCACCTCACCGTCCGGATCCGTTCCATCTCCTCCTGACACCTAGATCCCAGCCGCGATCGATTGAAGCCGGTAGAATCGCGACAGTTCAGTTTTCCATATTAGAGAGACAATAGGATGCCGATTTTATAATTTTGCACTTTTTTTTGCATGCGAAATCTGCCCCTACGAAATCTGAAGTACGAACGAAATTATACCGCCTTCAATTTCTGTTCTCTGTTCGTACCATTCGTACCATTTTCTCCTTAACTTACGTATCCATCACTATTATTCCTCTCGTGTTTTACCTTTTATTCAACTCCTTGAGAATGTTGAATATTGTTTTCAATATACATTAGTAATAAAGAAAGACATGTACTAGGAAGGGCATACCATACGTCGAAATTAGATGATTATGTGAGCTAACATCTTCCACGTACCGTTGCGAAGTGAAACGTGACCGGCTGCTGTTATTTTTACATACATACACGTACCCACACATACACAAAGGTATTTCTACGTTATAGATATAGTGTTTTGTACGTAGCATACCAGAGCGGAGCGCATTATAGCGTAACTAGCGTAACAGTGTTCTCGGCGATACTAAAACGTAGCTAATAGTCACCGAAAAGCTCCTGAGTTCGTCCGCCGCGAGCAGTCCGTCCTTGCCGACCCCGGGCGCCTTCGTCTCCTGCAGCAGACTTTCCATGAAGGACGCTAGATCCTTACATCGCTTCGACACGTCGTGCTCGGTTATATCTGACGTTCTCTGGATGCTCTGCGCACCACGTACGATAGAAAAAGAAAGAGGACAAGTTGGGGGATGAGTCGGCTTGATCTCTGCCTCGTGGTGAGAAATTCTCGTTTGGTTTTCTCTTTATTATGTGGTAACGCCTCGTCTGCGTTTCTCACATACGTACATGAACGATTAACTACCTCTTTGCCGTGTATTATTGGACTTTGCAGGGCGATATTAAGCGAGTCCTGTCGCTATTAAATTAAAAACAATTACGGTTGCGTCGTTGAGAGATCCGAACTTGATAACAGCGATTCTACAACGGTCCCGGCCTCTTTAATGTCAAAATTATCGGAATTGCAATAGGGAGATGCTTCAATAAGTTTCAAGCAAGTGGATCGCGAGTCGCATGGGTAGTGTTATAATGTGTGTGACGTAGTCGTCTTCGTCGGTGATCGTACCTCGTCGAGAAGCGCCCGTATTTCGCCCTGAATGATCTTGGCCTCCTTCAGCACCTCCTCGCTGATGCTGGCCAGGTAGCCGCACTCGGTGTCGCGCGACACGCGAAAGATGTCCGGATCCACCGGCCCCTTGAGCACCCGATGCTGACCTACGACAAACTCTAGTTTTTTCGTCCAGGGATTGATAAAGGACGACCATTCGGTCTCGAGGACGACGCAGCCCCCGTTCTGCACAGCGAACCTGTACGGCTTCGACCTGAAGGAGGAGCCTTCGAGCCTGATCACCTGTTCAACGACATTTTTGTAAGAAATTACATGAGTAATTTTATGCCCCGTGACACGAAAGGGAATATCTGAACACTCGTTCATTCTCTCACATTCTCTCTCTTTCTCTCTTTTTCAAGCTCACTCGCATATCTCTCGTCTTTCTCTTGTCAAGCGTGCACTCAGGAGGGCGACCCCTATAATACATATCAAAGATCAGCAATATGCATAACACACAAGATATTTTCGTAAATTTGAAATAAGTTATACATTTTTTTGACAATATACTGAAAAACAAAAAATCGAAGCAAGGAATTTCTCAAACATAACTAAAAATTCTTGAAAATTATCTTACATGAGTTTTCTAGATCACAATACACACATATAGTTATTTTAAAACTGCATGAAAACGTGTTGCTCCGTGTATCACATAAATTTTGTTTTTTTCATGTACTTTTAGACACTAAATCCGTCTGGAAATCTTATCCCCCATCATATCGTGATGCTCATACAAATAATATAAGTTACATTTCAACGCATGCGAGGATTGTCCTCGCACCTTCATGTCCGGGAAATTTCGAGGGACGGGACCTCCCTCCTGGGGGGAAACCTAAGTTTCTCTCTCTCTCTCTTATTCTTTTTTGTTTTGTTTTTGTTGGGCTCATGCTCACAGTCTCATAGATGTCTTTGATGAAAGGTAGATCCTCGGGGTGGTAGAAGTCAAACAGCGAACGGCCAACCATATCCTGTGGTAGATAGCCAAAGTATTGGGCTACGTCGGGATCGACATGGGATAGGTGGCACGTCGCGGTGTGGCGGGTTGTGAATACCGAAGACATTATTGTTTCTTCTGGCGCTGCGGATAACGACAAAGTCGGGGTCATTCTCTCGTTCCGGGTCATTACCTTATGAGCGAGATTAGAGTAGAACTTCGAGTTATCGCAATGGTTAGGCGCCAACAAGCCGGGACGAGACGCGGAGGAAATTTGCACGCTGCTAATTAATTAGTTTTGGCGCGGTTAAAACGAAATCCATGCATGAAAAGCTGGTTGAGGCTGTTCATAATTGTCTACATACCCGTTCTGAAGATAAAGCTAAGCAATTCCGTAACAAATTTTTGTACTGATCACGGGCAAACTTCGGAACTTCGTGTTTCGCGACCCTTCTTCCTTATTTATATATAGAGAATAAGTTTTGTTTTGGAACTTGAACGTTTGCAATAGAATAGAATGAATAAATAAAATAGTATAATCAATAACGGAACAAAAATTGCGAATTGAGACTGAAATTCCAAAGATTACCTTCAATAAGAAAAACTTAAACCCTTTTGACCCAACACAAGGTCTACCAATGCGAATAAAAGTTAATTAACGGAGCTCGTGCAGAGAATGCGCATTGTGCTCGGAGATAGAAGCGTTCCCATGCGCTGACAAAAGCGAAGCAAGCGAACTATTGTCGTGAGAGATGACGAGTGCGGTCTGACGTGTTGCTCGTGAGATACGAGCGTTCGTAACAGTGGTCTCCAAACTGAACGAAAAACGGGGAACCGTGATTGGAAAAATGAGGAGGAAGTCGCACAGCGAAAAATATGGCAAAGATGCGAACGGTATGTCAACGTATATATCGTCACGAACGTCGCCGTGCGGGCGACTTTGAGAAATTGGAAGTAAGTTACCTTCGTTTTAGACGTTTTCCATGGAAACCACCGACTGCGAGTATCGTCAACGAGGTCGGACCAACGACAATTCTCGATCATCGCGAAGTGTTGTTACGTATAACGGACACAGGATGTATCTTGAGAACGTATAGGCAATTGGGTGAGATTAGAGAACAGAGTTACCGCGTGAAATACCCCTGCGACTTTTCCACATGTATTCCGGATACATCCCGTAAATTCGAGTCACTTCAGCGGAGTTGCTCGTTCACTTTGGGCACGCGTTTATTCCACGGGGATATGTTCCAAGCGATTGTTATATTTGCAAGCGAGGATTTAGTAGGAAGAATATTGTGGAAGAAAATATTCCTCGAAGTAACTCGACTTCGAATCGACGGCGATCCGCAGAATCTTTCTCGGATCATCACCATCTCGCCGCGATCCGCATTGGTGATCATTGCGCTAAATCGCTCGTTCGCCGCTAACTTTTGCGACAATCAAGCTGACTGTTTGTAATTATCGAGTCCTCTCGCCGGTCGGACCTCGTCGAAGACCTTGGACCATGCTACCTTTGTATGCGGAATGGACGGGCTGAGCGGTAACTACGAGGAACATAACTCGGTTGCTGGGCTGTTGCTCGGCCTTTCGGTCCCGGAAGTCCCGGAACGACAAGGTCAGGTGAAATGGCAGGTACAAGTTCGACCTGGCGTCCGCGCGATACCCTTTCGGCACGTTGTACCTGGCAAACCTCCGCAGGCCGCAGAACAGGCTCGCCCTTCTGCCATTGATGCCTAAATAGAGACAATCTGCTTGATACCATCCAGAAGTCACATAATGACGAAATAATTCG
The DNA here is from genome assembly GCF_030848795.1 of Temnothorax nylanderi. Lineage (NCBI taxonomy): Eukaryota > Metazoa > Arthropoda > Insecta > Hymenoptera > Formicidae > Temnothorax > Temnothorax nylanderi. The sequence continues at coordinate 219,331 of NW_027249331.1, read as the reverse complement.
TAAATTAATTCCCGAAAATAAAGACACCGGGAATCTATAATTCAGCCGCTCAAAATATACAAATAATAATCATAGAAAAGAGATTGTAATATATAGTAATAATAATATCTAGGATAAAAATATATTCGCTACAAGATAGAATGTCTACCGAATAAAAGAGTCAGATAAAATTTTTATATACCCTTAGATTCCTCTTGCGGCGAGGCGATGCCACTGGTGATCTGATCGGCCAAGGTGGTTTTGTCCTTCGGATGCACATAATCGATGAAAGATCGGCCGATCCAGGCGTCTTTGAGATAGCCAAGGGCGGTGCATATCGACGGGGTTGTGTACAGCACGAGACCGTCGTGCATCGAAATCACCGCGCAAAATCCCTCCTACAGAACAATCAGTAAATTAGAAAGCTGATCTACGTAACGCGCTGACATTAACGATCTAAATGTGAATGATAACGTGATGTTGGATGCTCTTCTCGTCCTTCGCCTAACAAAAAAGACAAATGTTGAAATTAAATATAATGAATATTAGTAATGCTAAGAGCAACAAAAAATTGACGCGGACTTTTAATTACTGAAAATTATCGCAGGACGTTTAAGAGACGAAATTTAAATCTGTCACGTTATCACCAGCAGATTAAAGACTTCTCACACCGAATTCAATTGCCAGTATTCCCATGGCATGCGAGAATTATATTATAGGAAAAATTAATCGTTGGAGAAACATCAGTAGAGGAAGAAATTTAGTTAAAAGATTTCTGAGATAACCTGCCGTTATGTTAGTCAGTTTTTATTTTCGGACATTCTCTCTCGTAATGGTTAGAGGCAAGTCATGTAACCAAGTCAGTAAATCTCGCGAGGAGGAGTTTTGCCAGTTAGTTGCGCAATACGGAGTACTCCTACGATTAGCCAGCTTTCTTCATGCAGATAAAGAGAGTCGCCAATATCATGTACACCGAGAAGATATACAGAGAGAGAAAAGAAAAAAAGAAAAAAAACATTGCGTGACATTTTGATAAAAATCAGGATCCAAAAGATAAGAACAAATTTAAAGAATATACATCAAGAAAAGGAAACCCGAATATTTCCCTCGCGGTGTACCCCAATGCGGGATCGCAACCATAATCCGCAACTATGACGTCAGAAACGATTTACAGGAAGCGGCGGGTTACGAGGAATCATATCCGTCGGGTCTCAAGCAAGCTTGCCTCTACGATCGCACGGTGCGATTTTTGAGAGTCTCTGCCTATTTCTTTCCTTTTACGCTCTATCGACATGTGCATATGTGTGTATGTATGTTTTCCTTTGTATCTCCCTCTACTACGTTTATCGACGTATACTAACATTGGCCTGAGACGTGGAATCGTCCAGGGGGACCGTTCGTGAAGCAAGTCCTGCTTCTGGGTCTGCGACGGTGTCGTCGTTGTGCTCGCAGGGATCGGTTGCGTCCACCAATTCTACGGTGGTCACCTCTTCTTGCATTAAAGCACCAAAAGAAATTCTCGTTGTTATATGCGCTGCTATTCGGGTCATCTGCCCAAGTCACTGACGGTTATCGGGATAATGGTAGCGAAAAGGAATGAGGAGGAGTCGAGCCCAAGTGATGTAGAATTTTTGGATTTGAATTTATGTATGTATATACATATAACAATTCCATAATTATTATAAAATTATTATTGTGAAGTAAATCTCTTAAAATGTATTATATAAAATAAAAATTAATTCACTTCAAATTACAATCAAATAGATCCTCCATATACTGTAGATTCCCTATATAGGTAAACTATTTGATTGTATCAGTATCGAAATAACAGAAAAATATAGCAAATGTTATGAAAGGAAATATGTTCTTGAAAGACATCTTCTCATAATTTATCGAAGCGCCCCTCATTCCGCGCGTTTTTCTTTTTAAGATAAAAAAGATAGAATAAAACGTAATGGTGAATTTAATGATTTAATTAAAAAGAGTTCCCGAATCATGAACATAAAGGAGTTGCATACCGAAATCGCGAGACCTGCTTCGTGAGTAAGGCTAGAAAAAGGCGCTCAGTGTTCCCTTAGTCCAAAATAACGTGGAAACGATTGTTCATATTTCGCATAAAATCCACAGATTTCTATAACTAGATCGTTATAATGCTATAGTTTGTTACGTATATTTGTTACGAGACAGCTTGAAGTTATAATAGACGCTATATTTACCCGGTCATCATATACTTCGTAAAGTAGTGCTAGTATGTGTCCCCTTCGCTTCAATTATATTTATATTTTGTAAATTTGCAATAAAATTGAAAAGGAAAAATCTTATATTTTTTTCACTTTTACCGTTTTGGAATAATTAAAAAGGTACTTTATAGGTGTGCAGTCTTATTGCAATTGCAATAATAAAAGTTCTAATATATCTTTATTTCGGTAAGTATCTATAATTAATAAATATTAGTTTTACATAAAATGAAGAAATTAAATAATAATTAAAATATAAATAGCATCAGATGGTGTAGGCTCTTCTCTGAGAGCATATATATAAAGTATTCAATAAACTTACGATTAAGGTGATTCTTAAAAGATGCTATAGTTTGGTCCGGGTAAATCATGACCAGGTAAAGATGGCTGTCCTCTCTCTTATCAAATTGGCTTCACATTCATCTTACGGAGCTAGCAATCTATTAGTTATAGAAATGTGTGATAAAATCATTGTCACGCAAGCGACTGCTAGCGTAACGACACACTCGTCAGAAAGTTCAATGCCATTACTCCAGGTGACATGCTACCTCCGGCTACATCGTTACTTCCCGGTGAAAGGCATTTATTGTGGTTTCTTCGCGAGCGCATAAGACGTGCGGGCGTATCGTGCGATATGATGACATCTAAGTGAAAGCGTGACTAATCATACGGCAATATCGTTGCCTTTATCGATTAAATTCACTTCTTGGCAAAAAATATATATGTATGACTATAACAGATTTTTGTTGTGCAAAAATTTAATTATTATTACGTTAACTTCCTTACTTTCGGGATCAATGTTTTTTTATGCATCTTGCAGGGCGTTATATTCTATTACTCGCTGAAAAGCGAGGCAGCGTTAACGAATCGCAGGGCGATTAGGTGTTTTTAATAGCACTATATTTAATTCCGCGCTGATGAAAAGGTTAAATAAACGACGACGTAAACGAATCGCAGGGCGATTAGGTGTTTTTAATAGCACTATATTTAATTCCGCGCTGATGAAAAGGTTAAATAAACGACGACGTAAACGCTTACGTAAATATAAGGGAATAACGCGCAAGCGACGAACACAGGACGAAAGTGATTTCGTAACGTACCTGCTGCATCTCGAATTAACGCGCGCGAGGGTTGGTATTAACTCGTTAAAAATAGTCAGCCGGTATTCTTTGGTAACGGCGGGGTAACAGGGAAAGATAATTGCATAGGATCTTACGATGTGATTCGAAATGAAAAGGATGGTCCTAGATCAAATTCTCTATTGAAGTTTCGCGATTCTGTCCCAGGTAAGAACAGCAAGTCACAATAAAGTCAAAACGATGTTAAAATAACGATTTTTTGTCATTTTACATCTTTTTACTTTATTGTAACTTCCTGTTCTACCTGGGTAATATACTCCTAATAAAACAAAGAAATATACGCCGTAAGGGAAGTTTCGCGCTTTAAACGTGACTAAATATGTCCTCCCACGGCTTCGCTGCAAGTTTATTGATCAGTTTCGCAATAGTTTACATAACGCGCATACGTTGTTAATAAGAAAATTGCGTGCATACGATGCTTGCGTGAAATCTCGCTCTCGGAAAATCTCTTTATACTTAATTTTTTCGCGGGCGAAAAGATGTAAATAAAGCAACAGGTGACGCTTGGCTGATCGTAAACCTGTTAGTGGAGGGATCGATAACTTTGATAGACTCCGAGCGTAACTCGTCACGTTGGATGGAAATTTTACACCCCACTCGAGTAAACTTCGCCGCGTGTCACGATTTTCTCTAGCGATGGCAATGAAAGAACCGAGGAAGGGGTTGCTTTCAACGCGTGATGATACCTGCCTATCACATGCGCTCGCGAAAGGTTTAACGTGACGTCAACGTGTTTTTCTCCTTCAAGGAAGACCTTCAGTCATCAGCGACGTATGAGCGCTCGATCTCAAAGAGTCTCCCATGGACTTATTTTAGATATTTCTCACTGTGGGCAATTCAAAGAAATTTTATTTATCGCTTGCAACAAACTATTTGCCGTTTTACACGCGACAAATACAATTCTAGAGTCACGTTACTTTACTCGCGCCTAGCTTAAATTTTTCGACGATTATCTTCCAAACTAGCGCCTCCGCCTGAGCTTTAAAGTAATCAGCTGCTCGACAAAGTGAATCATTATTTCAACGAGATGCTAGCCGGACTAAGGGATAACCATGAGGGGAATGTTCCATGTCGAAGCCTTAGGAAGTAGTAAGGCGAAACCCGAAAAAGGTCAGGAAGAGTGCATCACGAAACCAGCTTATCGAGAAACAAACAGGAGAACGATAAGCTCTCGGCGCGCAGCGATATCGATCTCGCGGAGCATTTCATGTAGATTTAGTTCAACAAGTGGCAGTGAATAAAATTCATGAGTAAAAACCGAGGTAAAAACCGTAGTTTTTATCTCAACGAAAGAAGAGCCAATTCGCGTGCACTCGTTCCCTGCTTTTGTGGATCGTAACCAACCTGGTTTCTGGTCAAGTACGGTGTTTGCCGGCGCGACAGCGTTATACGACGCGACTTCCGGTAGCGCGGTCACTGTCTTCGGGCCGGCTTCCGCCTCGGCGGCGGCGTTAATCGCCGCTTTCGACTTCTTCTTCTTGTGCTCCTTGTCCTTCCTCTTGCTGATCGGCTGCGGCAGCGCTTCATTGCTATACATACAATGCACGTAAAATCGTGAGACATCGCGCAACCCTTTACGCTACCTCCAAATCTAATTGTATTGTAAGAAGTAATTGCAAACTCTCGCTATGCACAGTTTTCCTATTAAAATTTCTGGGAACATTGATTTGTCGATTATCATCTATTGCGATTTGCAGACGATTTCACGGAAAGTTTCCGAAACGCATAAAATTACCAGTTTCCGCTGAATTTAAAATAAATGTGATGTAAACATGTATAAATATAATTTAGGATAAAATAAAAGATGAAAGACTATCTTTCACGTTCTTTCGCAAAACGAGTTCTTGACGCAATAGCGAAATTTTAAAATGTAGATCAATCGCGCAATGCAGATCGATAATAGCCACGTGACGGGCAAGTGTCAACGTGGGAACTGCGTTGATAAGCGGGAATCGTGCATAAACGCAGTTCTCGCGACTCACGCGTGTCTAAAAATAAACGCCAGGGGAAATATTCCGTTGAAAGAGCGGGCAAACGTAGGAAACATTGGAAATATTCCCAACACGATTTGACGTTGCAATCGCAACATCCGAGATAACGTTATAACGCTAATGAGCAATCATAAATTAGAAATAATCATAATCAAATTAATCGATTCATGTTTAAACGCGTATGTATGTATAGTGTATACATAATATTATATAAAATAATATATATTATAAATGTGTAAATAATAATTATAAATATAAAATTATACATACAAATTAATATTATTTATATATCTTGCCCGAAACTGTTTGTAAAATCAAACCAATATTATTTGACAAGTTTAATTTATTGCAGCTTTGCATTCTCACGTTGCACAATTGTAATCCATAGTACATAGATAACAGACTTTCTCCCGGAAAGCTTTCTCAAGAGAGTCCTGATATAAAAAATCTATAAAACGTGACTATCACGCGTTACACAAGTAAGAGAAAGTTCACATTCACCTAACCATCGATTGCTCCGAGGCTTTACCGGAAGTCTCTTCCTGATCGCACGTTGTGTGCACTTTTCTCGCACGTAAATAGAGAGAGATTACATTAAGAGCGATTTCGATCGAATTTTGATTAACTTAATCGTCGACTATTTCAACCGGCAAAATTGCTTATGGCAGAATTTCTAGCTGTATAATTCGTCCTTAATCTAGTCTTTCTCTCCGCATGTTAACAATAAACAATAAAAAGAATTAATAATTCTATCCTGCATTTGAATAAAATAGTACTTACAAAAGTTAATCGTTGATTAATCACAATACTATACCTATGTCTAAAGCTGATATGATAAAGATAGAGATTAGGCAAGACTATCTGCATAATTTATCTTTTTGGCTTTAGCCTAACAATAAGTCTAAAGTCTATAATCGGCAATGCAAATGAGAATAAGTTGGAAAATAACCCCGGCGAGATTATATACCCTCGTTCGTAAACGCTCCGTTACTTTTCTTATTCTGTTGACGCAATCAGTAATTATAACCGAACCGCCTCGTTTTAAACAATGCGAAACACGAGTAGCCCAATACAATGGATGCGCTTCGTTCACGCTGAGAAACGAATTATTTTAATCGTAGCGTTTCGACGTTACACTCGGACGTTATCTAATAAATGGTTACGATTGTTCAATAAACGCAACACTGACGCAGATGCGCCGAAATTAACCGCGATTCAATTATCTGTCCTACTTTAAGGATTATGTGAAGTTATATTAATACATTTTGCAATGTAATATAGAATTTTATGTATAAATACATAGGTATGTATATATGTTTTTCATAAAACCATCGACTCATTTAAGCGATCGTTATTTCATTGTCTTCATTAACAATTTCCTTGCATATGCATTTATTATTTGTTATGGATTTAATTGTACTAAAGGGTTTACATCCCGTTAAAATAAATAAAATAAAATAAAATGAAATAAAATATGTATATTTTTGTTATATTACATTATAAAATATTAATGTAACTTTATTTTATTCTATAATATAGAAGTTATTAGCGTGCTTTTTTTTTTATAAAGTTTCCGATAAAATTACGTACGTCAATCTTAGGCAGATCAATTTTAGAAATGGTATGTTAATCGCCATTGATCATATCAGAGCTACTTGAAAGTGTCGTTACAAACGAGACTTGCTTTTCATATTAGTAAAGCCATACAAAAATAAACGCGCAACGTGAGGTTGTTACGCGTGACTACTGCAACGTGCTTTTAATGATCGCGTACATCTCTGCCCGATGACTATAGTTCTCTCTCAAAGCCTTCGTCAAGGCAATATATGATAGGACTACTCGAATACTGCAAAATTTAAATAACAAAGTTACATGGACAATACATTACTTACAATACAATGCATTTAATTTGTACTTCTTTCATGCTTTTATTCGCTTCTTCGTTCAATTTGATAGATCGAGTTGCTTTGTCATGAAATTGAAAGGAAAATTTTCCAACATGCTATAAGAAATGCATTGTATCGATACGCTCAATAATTAGCAATTAATATTAACTGAGCTCCAATGAGTTCCTAGCGATCTAGGCAGGTCAACGAATACTTTATATCGTTGATTAATTAAAGATCAATATTGATTCCAGGACAATGTCCAGAAAACATTTCAATTGTATTTTTGGAATTAATATAGAGAATCTTTTCATGGAAGTTTCTTATTTAAAAAACCGATTATAATTAAGTCTATTGAAATCTCTTGAAATTGTTGTTCCGCGAAATTCCATTTTAGATGGATCGCCAAGCACGTGAGATTGCGTAACGGTACTAGTTGTGATAAATTTCGTGGAAATCTCTCCGGAATTTAATCGTCCGATCAACTTCGGCCGTGAGTTTCGGGATCGATATTCGCTTATTATAATCGCGCCTCATCTCACTTTATCTATTACGTAACAATACGCGGGAGTGTCTGATGAATACCTATAGACGGCACGTGGCGCGACACGTGCATCGGTGTTTACGGCGCCGCTGCTGCATCGGCGTTGGTCCCTCTTCGTAACCAACTTTAACCATTTTATTTATACAACGCGATTACGCGGTGGTGATGCTTGAAAGCACGACCGTGCGTGCGTGATTGCCGTGCGTCATCTCCGCCCCGGGAGAGTCGACGATGGAGTATTCGCACAGTTATTTAATCGCGCGCCCAAGTCATTCCTCGCTAAAAAGAATTGAGGACCAGACTCGTTTGTCACAGGACAACGATTTATTACGAGGAGAACGCTCGCGACGAATGCTCTTCTAATAAGTTGTACGAGAATAAGGATACCAGCATAAGGATACCAGCAATTTTAATTTTAAAAAATATATATATATATCTCGCTTTAACTTTAGATTATGGTCTTAATTAAGCAAGTTTAATTTGCAGAGATACGTACGTCTTTAGATGGTTATATAATTATTTCGCTTTTGAATAACGAGATTTATCACGAGATATATGTCGGTTCCAGAAAGCTATAAGGTTTTTCCGAAATAATTTATTAATTCAAAAGAACGATCTTTCCTTCACGCCGACCTTTAATAAGGAGCGATACATCGAGGATAATTAACCATTCTCTACCTGCGGATATTTTCAGAGAAATCTCTCACAATGGTAATATCCGCTTCTGCAAATCAGTCACGGAATATACTCTATTTGCAACCTGATTGAGCTGCCAGAGGACCGGTATTCAAAGCGATAAATCCGCGCGTGCGGCGGCGCGGCGCCCTAAATAGCCCCACGTTATTAAACGGCCCCGGCTCTGTGCCACACGTTTGCACACTCTGTTCATTCAATTCCGCGCATTATATAAAATCAATGGCAGATTAATTTCAATCCAATATCTGAATTGATATTGGTAACCTCGTTATTTTTATATCTTTCCTCAATTTCTCAATCGTCTTTCGATTGCTTTACGAAAGCCGCGCAGTTTGTCTTATAGATACCAAAAATTTGCAAATCTGAGGAATCGTCTGCGAGCCATTTTTAATAAATAATCAATCGGTGGACGGGGTTACCTGGATCCGAAGGTCGAAGGACGTCTAGTGCAGTAGCCGCTGCTTTCGGAGCGATTGCTGTTCCTCGAGACCGAGCTGCCGCTGCTGTAACAGATAACGACGAAAATTGAAATTGTTCTTAAAAACAACATCCGGAAGAGATGATCTTCATTGCATTAAATAATATTTATTTATTGCAAGCTGACTTGTACTTCCACTTTCTCTATGTATAACCGTCAATACTCTTCAACGCTTAATTCACGGATCACTACGTCCGTTTCGGTCTGTGCTACTTTTCGGCGATCGCGGGACGTCTGACGCAAAACTCGACAGACTACTGAATCTTCGTCCGGTCGGACCTTCAGTGTTTTCATTGGCACCCTCATCATTGCTGATCTCGGTCAGAAAATTTGCAATAAACGAGAAGCATGCAGTAGTGACGAATATGAATGTCAATTAAGAGGAGACTAAAGTCGTTGCTCGTGTACGCACAAATGCCACAGAAATCCCGGAAGGAAAGGAAACACGCAGGTCTCATTCACGTGTGAGGCATCGATTTTGCGACATCGTCATCGTCGCGACGATAAAGCACGATGCGAGGCAGTGAATTCCATGATATAACAATAATTATGACTGCGCTCGTCAAATGTGTGAATTGTACAATCCTGCGACGCATCCTTGCGATAATTGGGTAATAACTCGCGATCAGCGGGCAAGAATCCTGGTCGGGATTCCTTCCATCGCGCGCACGATCCCGGCAACGTGCGAAATGATTGCAAAATCGCGACATAGTAATCTTTCAACGGCCTCGGCCGCTCGGGAAAGCGGCCTAGTTTACACCGATCGCTTGATCAGCAACAAGTATGCACGACTTAGCGTAATAAATGCCTTAGCCCAAGTAGTCCGCTGCGTTGAAAATTGGTACGACTTTTACAATTCTGAATTTCGTTTTAAATTGGATTGGATTTAATTTAATGCTCGTACCGGGGTGCAAAATAAATTACGAAATTAAAAGTTAAGAGAATATCTGTAAAAAATGTGTCATTAAACCAATGTTATGTAATAAGAGTGACGAACGAGCGAATAAATAAACATTTGGAGAAAATATACGTAAGAGGAAGTGTCATGTACGAAAAGTAGTAAAAAATGGGAAAAACAGAAAATAAAAATGTTAGAATACGAGCATGCCAGAAAAGGTGCATTCTACAAAAATTAAGTGCTTCAGCGACACGAATAGTTAACGTAGATAAATGCGTTAATAAACCGCGAAAAGATGCGTGTATGTTACTTTGACTTGTACATTAAAAAGACATGCGGCGATATAAACTAAGTCAGTCACGCAAATTCCCGACAAACCGGTCACGATCGGGAAAAAAGGTCCTCGATCACATGTTCGGCAAACGTGACGTTCGGTTCTTACGCGCGGAACCTCTCTCTCTCTCTTTCATTTTCTCTCTGTGTTTCTCTCTCGAACCTTTCACTGTCCTCATTATTCGCCGACCGTCGCCGATCGACCGACCGGCCGCATTTGTTCGGAAAAATTATTGCATAAGAAGGCACCGCTTCACGTTCGCGGCCCCGTGACTACCGCGAGGACGACGACGATAACTACGACCACCACAATGACGACTATTGATTCCGTTCGCCGATTACGCTCGAGATTTATCCGACACGCGAGAAAATAGAATGGTGGCGCTCTCTCTCTCTCTCTCTCTCTCTCTCATTCCCAAGGAGCTGCGCCCCCGATTGCACGGCGTTGTGCAAAAATTAATCCACCGAATGTAGTTTGGAATAATTAAATCTGTAACGTGCACACAATATTTTTCTTGTTTCTGCCGAGACATATGTGATAAGTTGATAACAATCCTGTTTCATAAATCTCGCAAAATTACAATTCGTAACACCATGCAACAACCCCTCAGATGTCTGAGATAGGTCATAGTTTTCTTAAAATTATATTGAAATTTTTTATCTATAACCTTGTTAAAAATAATGTTTAAAGTATCTTTTTTGTCTCTTTTTCCAAGTATAAATATTCCGTTTTCCGCGTCGTTCGAATTAATTTATACAAATGTATAGATTCCACAGGTTCTCTCGCTAATTATTACCGAATTAGTAACGAACTATAAATGCAAAAGCGAGTCTATACGAGGATACGCGGCAATTTTCAGTGTAGATCCGTAAAAGGTCTAATACAAAGGTACGGAAGTAGATGTCCCAGCGAAATGTCACGTTACAGCATCCGTTTGCATCGCAAACGGCGAAGCCGATTTGTTTAGGGTGTCCGCACGTGACGGACGCTTATACGTCGCACGCAACTCGCTGCAAAATTGATTTATTATCGACGACCGTCTACGGTGTCCTATGATAAAACTTTCGTCCTACACAATTATTCCGGGCTCGACCGTTATCCATGACTTCCCCGGTTATCCATTCGTGGCATCTTCGATCAGTCGCCGTCTAAATTAATTTGAAGATGATATCAACTGTGACTGCGCGTAAATATCAAGATATTTTGTAAAACAAAGAGATTTTTGTAAAGCAATCTTACATTGCAGCCTAAAATTTTTTTTACAAGATTAAGCAACAAAAGTATTTGCTTTTGTTTTACTTCAAGCAGTAACATTCTGAAAGGATTTAAAATAGCTCAATGTAACTTGTACACAATGTAACCCGCTTTAAACTCCAACAATTCCGAAATTACGCTCAAGACAAAGAACTGTCAACCTGATCCTTCGCGATCTTCCTGCACGCTTCCGGTGTTACGCATCGCGAACTTGCGGAGTCATTCTCGGCGAGGCTGGAGAATATATATCTCTCGCAAATGAGAGAAAGGACAATTTGGGAATTTCTAATTCGAGGAGAATGGCTCTCCAATTCGCATTAGCCCCGCGATACGGCCGCATTACGATCACTTGGCCAACTTTTCGTTCGACCTGTTTTCGCAAGGGTGGTTTCGCAACACCTCTCTAGCCGCGTTAACCAAAGGACGTGGAAATGCAATCGGCACACACATATAGACACACAGAGAGAGGGAAACTGAGAAACCGGTTAGCCTTAACCGTACCGTGTACGAGTTTCCGTCTCTCTCGCGCCTTGCTCTTACATTCGCTTCTCGCCGTCATGCGAAGGAAGCATGTCAATGCCAAGAGTTCCGAGAAGAGTACTTATACTCACAATCAGAAAACGCGCGATGAGAGGTTAATTAATAAAATTAATTTCGTAATTGCAGATATTATATCATGCATTGTCATAGATTTAACGTAACGTCAAACAAACGAGACATGAGGTTAAAGTGATACATTTCAAATGCCCAAAAGAGATTATCTCATTTATTGTACGCACTTAATATTTTTCTCGAGAAGTTAATATAATTTTTCAAACATCTCATAGGGTAGCAAATACACATAGGGTGCCAAAGGTTACGTAAAAACTTACGTAAATTTATTGTACTCTTTTCCTTTTGTATTTTAAAGCGCAGTTTAACCATTCAACGTGACAGTCGATCTGCGCACTAGAGAAGTACGCGGATAATTAGGATGATTATTAAGAACAAATATATAGTTCTGTGTGTAGAAGCCGAACAATGTTAATCCGGTGTTTCTGATTATATAAATAACTATATAATTGATTAAGCTCCACCGAGGAACTGTTCGATTTGAAAAGATTAACTAATCGCAATTTAATCGTAAATTCTGCAAAATGTGCGGTAAAGATCGACGATCGATTAATATTGCAGCTTGATCCTTTCACCCCCATTGGGACATAATGTCTCGTTGTGCAAAATTTCTTTTTAGGTAGTACACCTCGTAATAACCTTTATACATTCCATTGTGGCCGAATTTAAAATCCAAGTTTATCCACAAAAATAATAGCAAACGTTAAAGTATTTTTCGCAAATATATTTTTTAAGAAGATCTCATTTTATGTTAAATCTACATGCGTGTTCTACGTAAAAAAAAATAAAAGTAAAGTTTATTTCAAGGAGAAGCCATTTTTTTCTAAAAAAAACTGAAATACGCGAAACATCAATACGTTTTACATCTGCACGTAAGCATGTAAAAAAATATAATTCTCGCATTATACTCGTGGAAGAAGATAAAAATACAATTTTTATAATATTGTAACAGTTGCGTTATTTTTACAATACTGTAATATTCTTCCCTGAACTTCACGTGCGATCAAAGCCTTCGCTATAGATCAGCTTCGTACAATGACAAGTTTGAAGTGACTGAGTGACAAAAGAAATCTCTCAATCTCAACACGATGTTTCTCTCATGAAGCCTGTAAAGCTGTTTCTTTGTTCCCGGAAAAAAAACATTGAATTCGCTAAATATGTGAATTTTAGATATGTTACTATGTTACATAAAAAAAATAATAATAAAATGTATTAAAAAATCTGCCATTAAATAAATTCTTCTAAGATAAGAACAGTTTTTTCTATACTCTTAAAAAATTGCTATTTGTTAAGAAAACGTTTCGGGGTGAGTTTAGATTTTTTTCCTCAATTTGCAATAAATCGATCGTGATAAATTGTCCGACAAGTATCGTGATGAAGACATGCGATAATAATTTTCCGAAAAGCTATACATGCTGCATATACATGCAATTATCGATGATACATTAAAACAAAATCATTTTCGTATATAAAGAAATGATTCGCTGATGATGGGATAACGATAGCGTCCTATTTCGTAAAATCGGACGAAAAGATGTTTCAATCCAAGAAAGAGAAAGAGAGAGAGAGAGAGATGAATGGCCACCATTATGGTGACGGTATACAAACCGCTATTGTGTTCGAAGGGACGCAATTACAATTGTTTGTTACGCTGCCGTGCCGCGGGATAAATTATATTCATCATTGTGTCGAGTATATTTAATCCGGTTATTTTCGGATTCGTTATATTATTTCAAACGAGGGGGAGGTGAATAAAGCGGATAAAAATAAGAGACAATGAGCTTTATTAATAATCTCGCTGCGCCACCAAACACGTGCCCGTATTTTCTTTACGCATTATTACGCTCTTCGTAATTGCGACAAGATTCCCCAATCGATTTGAAATTTCGTAAACTTAATGCGAAAGAATTATCGCCTTAAAAAAGAAATATATTTGTAATTTGTATATACATTATATATTGCATATCATACATTTATATGTGTTTCTAATATTATTATACCTACTTTTTACAATTATTGCGTAACAAGATCTTTTTTAATCGACAGCAATCTCGCAAAATCGGATTTTTCGAACGCGGGAAAGTCGTCAGCTTAAAATAAAAAATATTGCAAATATACAGTGGATCAAAAAAGTATTTGCATACCCAGTTTTCTTACAATAACTTTATTCGAAGGAATAATACATAATTACAAATTGTGTCCATAAGTAACTTATCACATATACTGTACGTTATTGTAAGAAAACTGGGTGTGCAGATACTTTTTTGATCCACCGTATACAGCTGTATTACGCACATTCGTAAGATAGCAAAATGGACAAAGTGGAAGCAGATAAAATTAAGTAACATAAAGGCTACGGTCAACTTGACGCTACAAATACTTTGAAGCGTTCTTCTTCTTTCTTCGTTGAAAGAAAGGAGAAGAGGAAAGCGTCAAGTTGACCGCAGCCAAAGTAGAATGAAACACCAATAAAATGCAATTGCAACAATTTATATGTTAAAAGGTATTTGCGTACATATATGTGAAAAAAATACGGCTTGTTTTTTATTTTCCTCAAATTTTATTATCTTGTTAAAAGTCAGACTATGCCTATCGAGAAGATTTAAATGTTGATAATTTAAAAGAAGAAAACAAAATATATATGTGAAATAAACTATGGAAACTTCGGATATCTTATTCTGTTTTGAAAAGTCAATTTAGTCAATTATTTTTCTATTAAAAACTCAAAACGATATTATAATCGGCTTCATATCGCTCCAAGAACGGTCTCAAGAAATAGCTCAGCCGCTTTGAATCTCAGCATGCGAGAAAATTCGGAAATTGGAAAAATTGCGGAATGCGCTCACCTGCGCTGCGACTGGCTGTTGCTGCAGGTGTTGGAGTATCCCGAGTCCGACACCTTGGCGTTCTCCACGGATACCTCCTCCATTTTCTGCGCTTCTCTCAAAATACGATTCTTCCTCGAAAAAAGAAATAAATTCGTCCCAAAGCCCTTTCTCTCTCTCTCTCTCTCTCTCACTACGTACACGCACTCGCGTCAAGTTCGCTCATCTCTTCCTTCGCCCTCGCGAATTCGATCGTGGATCTGACAGGAAGGACGCGGATCGACGGTGCGGATGAGGAAGACAGGTTATACAGACAGGCGTTCGCCAATGTTTCGCTCGAGACGCGCGACGGCGGGTGAGTTTCACGTTCGCCGGTTTCCACGCGCGGACTAACTCGCCGGTAACGGCCCTCTCCGGCCTAGACTCCGTCCTGCCCCGTCCTCCATCGGCTCCATCCTCCATCCTCGCCGCGATAAGTCGGCCGCACGTTCTGAGACACGTGAGCGCGGGACCACCGGACCACTCGCGCCCGCGTCCCGCCCCCGCCCTCTCGCCGCGGCAACCTATATATGTCGGAGTAGCCGCTAGTCCTCCCCTTCCCTCGTTCCGTTCGCGATATCCACGATCGACGGCGAGTCCGGCGACCGGCGCGATTAAAGTACGGCCGCACCAGGCCGCACGTTGCATCGACGATCTTTGATCCTCCGCTTGACTCTGCACATCCTCAAATTTTTTAGCGAAATTCTTGACGAAATAACAATCATCCGGATGCAACTTTTAAATTTTTGAACGCTCATTGGAACTTGGAAGGAAGAATGATCGATCATTCGGTCACAAAGCTATCGTTTCTGCTAATATTGGTATATAAACTGAAATAGTCATTTTTGATAAAGGAAAATTAACAGAGATTGAAAAAAGATAAGATATCGAAAGGTCGGCGCGACACATCGTGTTCTTACTACTGCGCGCCACCGATGTCTGACCGCGGCTGCTACTACTGCAAGTCGTCTGTACTTGTACTTACCTTTACTACTGCCGTGTGTCTGGCCTTACTTTTATCACTGCGCTCCAAACTCGGATGTCTTTTTCGTCCGAAAAATATTCACGGTGCTCTTGGAGGGAGAACGTAGATTAAATATATTAAAATCATTTCAAATATCAAATATTTCTAATCTTTAGTACATTCATTTATTTTAAATATTTTTAATATCTCGCTCGTTTTGATAGATTTTTTTTCTAATATTTATGTCTCGAATTAATATATTTTTTTTATAGGGAAGAGTAAACTGCATCTGAAAATAACAAGGCTTTTAGAAATAGAGAGGCGATAACAAGAGTCCATCGTTACTCCACTTATTTAATGGAGACATATATTCAAGACAAATGTTTGTCTTGAAAAATAAATTCACGTACAAATGATACAACGAGTAACTGTACCAAAAATATAATAATTTAATATATTATGTAAAACTTTTTTCCCCATATACAATCTCGTAGAAATATTATAATAATCTTACGTCGCTAGAATTATCACAGTCTTCAGGTACAAGTGCTTCGTGGAATCCTCGCGGTATCCTGAAAGCGAGAAGAACAAACGTCAGGTCATAGAGCATCAGAGTATCAATTAGATAAAATCGTACGATATACCATTCGGCAGTAAATAATAAAGAAAAAAAAAAAATCAAGTGAAAGAGTCGGTGTTTTGGGGTTTATTGCGTATTTCATGTGTATTTGATATCACCAAAGAAAACAAGTCACAGTTACAGTCCCCTGGGACACCATCCGGTACGGTCAATACAGTGAGAGTCTCGTGGTACAAAACGCACGATGGTACATGGTCTCGTGATACAAAAATGTGTGTCCATCATAAAACGTTCAATGTTGTGCGTCGATCACTGGGATGTGTGACGAGGTCGTCTGATTTTCGTAATGATGGATATCGGGTATCGGTTTTGCCGGGAAATCGTCTTTTCTTTTCTTTTTCTTTCTTTTACTGTAAGCAAGAAATCTACGCTTCTCTCCTCTGTTGTGCTTTTAAACGAAAAACAGTCTACATGCCAGTACATTTTATTCGTTCCTACAAAAACTGCTTCCAAAACAAGATTTACCTCAATATTAATCAGAAATTAACATTGACGTATGATATCGAGTATTATCTTACATTAGTATCATATTCTTTTTTTCTTTATCAAAATTTTCTTAGTTGTGTACTAAAACTTGAAAAGCACCGTCGAAATTCTCTCGGTAAATTAAATTTTTGTAAATAAATTGTAATAAAAGTATTCTTTTACATTAAAACGCAAAATTTGCAGATTAAATTTTTATTAAAATTTAACCGGTAATGTGCGTAAAAGGCGCGATTCACTAAATATCTTATAATTTTATTACAAAGTATTAATAAGTTAAAATACTTTATACAAACATGAGTTAAACGATATGACAAAGTTAGATGATATAATATATTTGATCAAATAACAATTTTTGATCGTGCCGAACTTTGTTGTCACCGCAATATAGAATAAAATTGTTATTAATGTCTCAATAATATACTTGTTTTGGAATTAATTTTGTCCGCAATAACTTTAACTTATCGTCGTAAAAGTTGTCAATGGCATATAAAGTACAAATTATTTTGCTTCCTCTCTGCACGCAATATAACTATAAAAGAAAAGTACAGAAATTTAATCATAAATTAAAGGTCTCTTTGTTAAACCTAAGGTATAGGTTATACCTAAAAGCCTATGCGAACGGGTGGTCAGAGTCGTGATTATCCTCGTGGATAATCACTGGATTTCTCAGTCGTTATTGTTTTGATTTAAAAAAAAGATTTAAGGACGTTTTACATTTAAACAGTTATTACTTATTTTTACTTTAAGCGGTTTACTGTTTAAGAAAATGTGTCGTCAATAATCAACATTTCGAAGAAGTGCAAAGCTAGAAATTAAAAGATTAGAGAAGGGTGAAAATCAGTCTGGGAAACAAATTGATTTGTGCACCTCGTCAATGTATTCACGCTTTGCTTCCTCCGAGCCTTGCAAAGTCCGAAGGAAGATAGCGTACACTTCCGCATGTCCAGATGTGGAAAGGACGCTTTCTACATGGTGCACAGATGCAGCGAATAAAGCACTCAACGATATCGGCCGTTCGCACAGGCCTCTTAAAGTAACAGAAACACGGGTCGTCCGCGCGAGCAACGTATCGTGTGTGAACGGACATGTAAGAGGATAAAAAGTAACAGTAGTAGTAGAGTAGCAGTTAAAGGTTTCAGTAACGTAGAGAGTTGCAGCTGCGCGAACGTAAGCGAACAGTTAAATATATATAGGTAGGTAGTTGGAGTAGTTTTCCCTGGATGCAGGCCCTTGATGTGGTCAAGTGAGTAGTAGTCTTTAAATTCGTCTCTTTTTGTTGCGTGCGTCCGGCTTGTGTATACCAGTCGTCGGTCTGTGAAGACAAACAGCAAAAATTACATTTTCTCCTGCCGTTTTCCCCCCCTGCCCGAGGAGGATGAAGAGGAGGAGGAGGTAGAAACAGAGAAAGAGAAAGAGATAAAGAGAGAGAAAGAGTGATAGCGTCGGCAAAACAACGTCTCGGGGTGTACTACAACTATTACAAAGAAACGCCTCTCTTTTCCTTCGCGCCACACTACGCTACTCGTCTACTACTTACGAGATACGCATTTTTATTAAAACACGTTCAATTCTCGTCCTCGTCCATTCGTAACCGTTTCCGTCGGTCCTCGCCAACGTTTCGTTCCTCCGCCTCCAGCACCTTCAGCCGAGAACCACAGATTTCTTGACCGTGCAGAACCTAAGAACGCATTTTAAATTTAGAAATACCTACGTGGCGGGTCTCGAATAGGTACGCATGTCTCGGAATATACACAAATTGTAAAAAGAAAAGGTGCTATACCTCAATGGCCTCGTTCGCGCTGCTGACGCTGGCGTATTTCGCGTACCCGCAATTCTTGCCGGGTAACATATATACATCTATGAGGTTCCCAAACCTACAAAACGCATCCTTCATAGCGTAGATAGGCGGCACCGGTGGGCCGCACACGATGAAACATCTCTTAGCAACTTCAGCGTCTATACTCGCCATCGGTTGTACTGGTGGGAGCTTCACGGAT
This sequence comes from Temnothorax nylanderi, assembly GCF_030848795.1. Lineage (NCBI taxonomy): Eukaryota > Metazoa > Arthropoda > Insecta > Hymenoptera > Formicidae > Temnothorax > Temnothorax nylanderi. The sequence continues at coordinate 200,332 of NW_027249331.1, read as the reverse complement.
ATGTGGTCTAAGCCTGAAGTGAAAAATGCAACGGTACTTGACGCACAACGTATTTATTTTCTCAGCGCGCCGAGCGCGCTGGCGAGATCGTCGAATTTACTTACTCGGTGCAGTCAGACCTGCCGCTTGAATCAACGACGTGGCTTGAGCAATGGTCTCCGCCAGATGCGCCAGATCCGTTCTCGCGCTAGCTACGCTGCCGGTCGTCGATCCGCCGGGTTTCGACGCGCTTTTCGGCGGAGCGCTCGTTAGATCAGGTTTGACGATCATCCGATGACCAGGCGGATATTCAAAACCGTGGAACTTCTCGCGCGCGTACGCCGCCGCGCTCGGATTGTTGTACACCACTACGGCTTGGCCACGGGGCATCCTGTATCTCACGTCGGTCTTCAAGTGGCAGTAGTCCATCCCAGGCACTATATCAAAGAGCTTCCACAGCTGGTCCTGATTCAGGGCCGGATGCGCGATCACCTGCAGACGCGTGTAACCGTCCGAATTGGAATAGTTAGTGGCGATCTCCAGGCTGATGCTGCTCTTGCCGAAGTTCGAGGAGCCGTAACTCCCGCTGGAGCCGTCGTACGTGGCACTGGACAGTCCGTTGTTGTACTTGGCTTCGTTGTGATCGGGTTTTGGCTTCTTCGGCTCGGCGAACACCGCCTTGTACTTCCTGTCGCACTCCTCGAACGCCCGTGCCGCGCTGGACACCTTCTTGAATTTGACGTAGCCGAAGCCTTTAGATTCATTCGTGCTGCGATCCTTGACCACAGTGGCGTACTCGATCACGCCGAACTTGGAGAATTCCTGTTGCAGCTCGCCGTCAGTCATTGTTTTCGGTAATACGCAGAATAAGCGAACCCACCTCTCCTCTTCGTTCGTCTCGCGCACGGAACCCTGATCCCGGCTGCGAACGGTCGTTGAAAACAAAATACTGATTAGCGACGGATACATATTCAAAGCGGATGTGGAAAAAGCGAACGGACACGGTGGGAGGGCTTACTTCGAGGCGATCATCACTTTAATTGGCCTGCCGACGGAGCCCAGCATCTTGCCGTTCATCTCCTCCAGGGCGAACGCCGCCTCTGACGTTTTGGAGAACTTGATGTACGTGACACCTAGGGGGGCAAATGACAACATTGACAACGGGCATTAGCCATTACTCATTAGGCACTTTAGGCAGGGATACGCCGGTATACGCCGGGAACTCCGGGAAGAGAAACAGACGACGCGGGTGGTAGTACCTTTCCCGGACGAGAATAAAGGGACCGCGCATCAAAAGGGAAAGGTTAAACGCGCAACGTGCCGATCGGAGAGCATATCGGATTTAATCTCTTTTTATCCACGCGACACGCGACAACGCGCGACAACTCACCTTTATTCTCGCCCGTGTTGCGATCCTTAACAACCCAGATGTCCTCGATCTTGCCGAACTTCTCGAACGCCTTCCTGAGGTCATCCTCCTCGAGGCTTTTGTGGCAAATGACGAAGAGCCGCGAATTGGGCGGGTCGTCGTTCTTCGAGCGCAGATCCGTCTGCGAGTAATAATCCCGTTCTCTGTGATCGGCCATTTTACAAACGCGAACGCTACGCCACTACTGCCCGACTACCGACTACCGCTACCGCCGTCCGTCGCGGCTCGCAGTCGGCTAACTACGCGAACTGAACTGATGCGAAGATGGTGAGAATGGCGCGAGATGGTCCGCTGACGGAGGGGTGTCCCTCCCTCCACCCTCCGCCTCCTTGCCCCGCAAGGCTAGCCGCGCGAGAGACCGGTATATACTTTTTCAATCAACAAATGCGTTTTATTTCATTTTCGCTCATTTGTGAGAAATAATCTAGGTCTATCAAAAGAATCTGTTCATTGTTCAAAGGACCGTACGTAGAAAGGATCGATATGGTTCGTTGAGTGCGGTGATGACTATAATGATGATGAGCACTTGAGAGATATATGTATGTACGAGAGACCACCGTGGAGCTCGACAGAGGACTGAAAAAAAAAAACAAATTTCACTTAGCTCTTTGTTCCTTAATTGCAAGGACAATTAGAGAAAGCAGGAGACAAACCAGGCCTTTTTAGCTGAACTTGTTGCACGGTTCATCTTTCCTCTCTTTCCTTTCACGTTGAACAGAAAAAGAAAAGATAAACTGTGCAAGAAGTTTTAGCTAAAAAGAATAGGCCTATTGACAGGTCCATTAAAGAGAAACAAGATAAATGTTCTCTTCGAACCGCATGATGTCAGACTTATACCTACCTTAACGAGACAGATACACCTCGTGATCGTTTGGAAGAGAAAGAGAGAGAGAGAGAGGAAAGTGCAGCCGGCTTGGACTTGCGTGTTCACGCCTGACATTTAAACGTGGCCTGGCGATTTGGAATTTTGTTTGTTTCGCGCGATGTTACCTCGGGGGGAAAAAAAGCCACGCTCTCTAAAGATCAGAGCGAAGACAATCCGCGAGAGAGCCGACGTTCGGTCGCCGATTTTAACTGCCGGCGATTAGAACGCGTTCGCGTTCGCGTGATGTTGCGAGGCATAAAACGGGACACGCAACGATTTGCATGAATCCTGCATGGAGACTTCTTCCTACTTCTCCGCGGAGTTACGCGACGAATTGAACTATTGAACTATTTCTATCGTCGTCCCTCGTATTTTTGGAATCTAACGAATAAGCTCTAATTTCTTACGCTGCCGTGTCACATGCTTACATAATCGAAATACAAATAAAAACTCAAGTGTGTAAAACATGAAAAGTAATCATGTATATGTTACATAATGGCTACGGTCAACGTGACGCTACAAATACTTCGAAGCATTCCTCTTCTCTTTTCTTTCAATGAAGAAAGAAGGAGAAGAAGAACGCTCCAAAGCATTTGTATAGCGTCACGTTGACCGTAGCCACAAATATAAGTTGTTAATTTTATTTATATTTCGATATAAGTACAATATATAAAGTTATATCTAAACTCATTACGCATAGGAAAAACACGTGTGCGACCTCGACGTTAAATAAAAATGTGGCTAATAATATTCTTTAAAAAAAAAAAACGGCATCAAAGGAAGGATCGAGGTCAACCGGCGTTACTGAAAAACAAAAACTCCCGCGTTAAAAAGAGATTTTGCATATACTTAGAACGCGAATTAATAATTCATTAAGCCGTGCGCGAGTTAAAACGGCGTTCGAAGGCGTATATCACGCGAAATAGTATCGTGCAACAACGACGAATTTCCCCGTCATTCGAAATCGCGTTACGGCAGAGAGCGCGTGAAAAATCGGGTTGCGCAAAACTGCATCCCGAGCCCGCTGCGTTTCGCAAGCCGGCGGGGAAAACGTCGGCGAGCGATTGAAAGTGTCATGCTCCAATATTTTTCGCGTGCGCGCGTTACTCTCCGGAGGGAAGAGAAATGCGGTAATGACGAGCTCGCGGCATAATCGGCGTTTCACTAGCTCTCGACCCCGCTCACGATTTCCTATCTCCGTTATTCCCGCGATCTTCGATAGAGCGAGAGATGCGCGGCAGTTCCGCCTTTATATCGCCTGAATGGCAAGAGGGACAGAGTCCACGAGCGCTGTTTTGCGATTCGATGATGCATAATTTCACCGAGTCGTAACGAATCGCCTACTCGCCGACGACTACAACCAGGCAACGTCTCTTGGGGATTACGTAACTTCTCCCTACTTCTCCAAATCGTTGTTTCCTAAAATACACGTGTAACCTGCGTGGAACGTGATGCTTCGCGTACGAGAGTCGTAATCTCCACGAAATAAACGTCGCAATTGACGACATAAAAGTATTCTACGGGAAATCTCTAGAAAAACACAGATATCTTATTATTTACTCTCTCATTCGCGCGTATATATTCCTTTCAGATAAACTTCCACATATATATTACATCATCGTTAATTAACATCTATAAAAATATATTATACCTCTTTTTTATCACAGGCTTCTTCAATTTTTTCTAGTTTTACAGATATTTACGAAAATATATTTGTCAAGAAAAAGAAGATAGAAAGATATCTGAAAAGAGAGAATACAAAATTTATTGACAATATTTTGCCTTCTTTCAACTGTAGGATCACCATCATGTCGACTCGTTTCTTCGTCATGTCATAGCTGTATATTACGCATGTTTAAATTATTGAAATTCATAATTAATTACGTATTTGTTACACCGTATTGTCGCATTGTTGGGGGGTGTTCTTTTGTACATTGCCAGCCGTTATGTTATCGCGATGTTGTGCGAATCTACGCGTCGTACGTAGAAGCGGATACATTCCCACCGTGTCCGGTCCAATTCGTGTGAACAAACTTTCCTTCCTGACCGAGCAGTTCGTACGTATGAGCGCCGAAGTAGTCTCGTTGAGCCTGTAGCAGATTCGCCGGTAATCGAGCGGTTCTGAATCCGTCGTAGAAGGCCAAAGCCGTCGATAGAGCAGGAGTCGGTATACCCATCGTCACGGCGGCGCTTACCACTACTCTGGCACTCCGGTGACACACGTCCATAGCCTTGGCGAAGAAGTCGTCCAGCAATAAGTTGGATAATTTCGGATTCTTGTCGTACGCCGATTTTATATTTCCCAGGAATGCGCTGCAAGGAAATTACACAAATTCTTAAATACGCTGATAACACGCGTATTGTTGGCGACGTTTCTTGGACTTATATTTTCATGTATTTTTCTCGTAATTTTACATTTAACAATAATAAACTATTAACGACAGTATAAATTATAATTCTTTTTTTCTATGTGGGGTATAATGTATGGGCTTTAATTGTAGGAACAACTGACAACCTCGGTCCTCATTTTACGTATACCTCGGTTGTTTTATACAAGGTGAACGGTAACTCATTTAATCAGCGTTTGAAAAAAAAATGAGAGTTATCTTGTGAGTTTCCGTGACACTAGATACGAAATCCCCCTGAGAAACATTCTATAGCCTTGACACTTATATTTCTTTGCCATAGGCTTTAAAAGGAAATGTAGGTCGCATAAAAAGGATTGAGGTGACATTGACGTAACTAGATGAATTTAAAAGCCGTATATATAAACCTCTCTCATAAACTTTCCGGCCATCTTACCTTCTTATGATACATCCACCCCGCCACATCAACGCTATTCCACCGTAATTCAAATTCCAATTGTGCATCTTGGCGGCTTCTCTTAACAGCATGAAGCCTTGTGCGTACGAGATAATTTTCGCGGCGTACAGAGCCTTTCTCAAGTGCTCGAGAAACTGTTTTTTGTCGCCCTGGTACACCGGGTCCGGGCCCGACAGCACCGCGCTCGCCTCCACGCGTTCGTCCTTCAGCGCGGACAGGCATCTGGAGAAGACCGACTCGCCGATCAGCGTGACCGGCACGCCGTAATCCAGCGCGGCGATCGCCGTCCACTTGCCGGTACCCTTCTGGCCGGCGGTGTCTCTGATTCGCTCGAGCAAGTAACCCTTCTCGTCCTTGTACTTGAGAATATCTCGCGTGATTTCGATCAGGAACGAATCCAGCTCGCTCCTATTCCACTCGTCGAACACCGTGCTCATCTCCTCCTGGGTGAGCTGCAGGCCGCTTCGCATCAAGTGATAGGCCTCGCAGATGATCTGCATGTCGCCGTATTCGATGCCGTTATGCACCATCTTGACGAAATGTCCCGCGCCGGTCTCGCCTACCCAGTCGCAGCACGGCTCTCCGTCAACTTTCGCACATATCGACTGAAAGATAACGCAATGTTGCAGCAGACCGGGTATCTCGTTAATTCTCGTTAAGAAATGATAGGTTAGGATTGCTGTACCTGAAAGATAGATTTGATGTGTGGCCACGCTTCGGGATTGCCGCCGGGCATCAAGGACGGTCCGTGCCTGGCGCCTTCCTCTCCTCCGCTGACTCCGCTGCCAACAAAGAGAATTCCTTTCCGCTCTAGATCCTTGGTACGTCTCTCGGTATCTTGATACTCCGAGTTGCCACCGTCGATGATAATGTCCCCGGGAGAGAGAAGGAGCTCTAATTGCCCGATAAAGGCATCTACGGCTGCGCCAGCTGTTATCAGAGCAAATTGTATCATTACGATCACAGTTATAGACCTTTAATTGCGACAACAAGGAAACAGCTTACCTTTAACCAACAACATCACCCTCTTTGGGCTCTTCAGTGTGCTGACCATCTCCTGCAAGCTGTAAGCGCCGATAACCTTCGTGCCCTTGGCTTCATTCTCGAGGAAGGACTTGACTTTGTCTACTGTACGGTTATACGCGCATACGACAAAACCATGATCGTTCATGTTCAGAATTAGATTCTGTCCCATGACCGCTAACCCGATGAGGGCGATATCTGCCACCCTGGAAGACAGAGAGAATTCGTGCAAAATCTAGCGAAAAACAAAATCCCATCTTCTTCTCCTTACATCTGCATACCCTATCTAATATACTTCATTCACGAAATGATAGATTATATGTACGGTTTTTACTGGCCTTCTGCTATTCTGAGTGAACTTAATTAATGCGGACGTAAAAGAAGAATACTCACGGGGTGCTCATATTTGCGGACGGTTTACAGGCACGATCGACGATGAAAAATATCTAGCTGAATGAGACTCCGCGTAAGACTTGTCGCAGCGAACGCCGCAAGAGCAACAAGTGGTCGAACTTTTCGGGTCGTCAAAGGACGTGTGGCTCGAGCCGCTCGAGCGATGTGCTTGGCTTGTGCTTCGCAGCGTCAGCCGACGCGTTACGAGCCAATCGCGTGGCGCGGTCACGCCGTCCATGCCTGAACAATTCATGATAACGATGATACAGCGATTAACACGCACGCCGCGCCGGCCCGGCCGCGACACGGACTTATCTAATCATTCTAATATGATGTGGTCTCGTAGTCGCGCGCCGAATCTCCTCGGTAACATTTCTTTAAAGGCAATGGGCATAAATGTCTCTAATGGTCGAAATAATGGCATGTTTCCTCTCAGAATGTTGAAAAAAATTATCCTCCATAACAATCTTGCCGGCTTCTCGAATTTCTTGTGTACATTCCTCTGGAAGTAGCAATTCCCGAAAACAGCTGACGAAGCGACATTCCTCCTTTGGAAAGCAACGTTCTCGAGAGGCGAGAGCGAGAAGGTTGCAATAAGAAATCATCAGAGATCATGTTCTTTTATTGTAATCGAAAGTAACCGGACTTTTACTTGAAGTCTAGAAGTGGCGAGAGTGCCGAGAATCGGGATTGTCCCTCAAAATTTCAGCACTTGAAATTATGTATGTATAAAAAAAAAAACAAGCCTAATATAATTCGATAAAGTCGGACAAGTCCACGAACGAATTGAAATAAGTGCGCGAACTCAAATGACAAACTTCAGGGTGAAGACGACCCCGACTCCGATTAACTGAATTGGAGTTTGAACGGCAAACTTCAGAGTGAAGATTACCCTGACTAAATACCGATTAACTAAATTGCAGCTTAATCGGGGTCGTCCTCTCAGTTTAATTCAACCAGCAGGTTCCCAGGTGTCCAATAACAAGAAATTCACATTTCTACATTGGTAAAATACCACAAATACGGCTCTTATAAGGTTAATCACTCGATTTCAGTCGATTAGCTTAATCGGAATTTAGTCAAGAGAATCTTACGTCGATCGCAACGCCGTGCAGTGGCAAAAGCGCCAAACTGAACTGTAGGTGGCGGCCGAGCGCTATCTAGCGTCGCCTCGCGCAACTAATCGTCGGCGTCGCTGAAACGCGGCCGAATGTTACCGAGAATTTTGCCGAGCGCGGCAGCGCCTCGCTCGGGGCGTGCGGACAGTGCGGACACTCGTCGATCAGAAATGCCAGAGCAGAGATGCAACATGTCGCGTTTCGCTCGATCGAGCTAGACAGGTTGTTCCGCGTACCCCGTCGATTTCTCGTCCGTTTTCTGCGCGTCGCAGCTCCGGCCGTGAGAGCGAACGTACTCGCGTTCCGTCAGCGTTCGTCTCAACGTCTCGGCGCGATTACGATGTCGATTCGCGAGCCGACATCGCGCGTGAACGATATCCCAATCCCATCGTCGCGGAAGCGAACATAACCTCCGAGAGAGACAATGAACCGCCCTGTTCCCGAGACATTCTCTTAATTGTCGGGGAGACGGCGAGCTTGTGGCGTCGAACGGATATATTCGATTGGTCCCCGGGCTGATCAGTCAACATGGGACTGCTGTTCGCGAAGCTGTGGAGCTTCTTCGGCAACGAAGGTGAATACCGTGATGGTCTATGATTCATCAATTCGTCCCTTTTATGCGCGTCCACCGTATATGTTTGTGATAACACGTGTGAGACGATCGTCAGCCGATCATAAATCATTCGCGATGTTTGCGATCTGCCAACTCTATCAAGAGGGTCAGTCACGGACTCGGCGCGCGATCGAAAAATATTCTGGGGCCTACAATAAAACGTTCGCGAAATTTACTCGAGTGTTATTTTACTTTTCGCCAGTCGCCAATTTCGCCGAGAGTCCGATGTAGAGCTGCACGACTTGATGAATCGGATGACATACCCGTTGGAAATTCTACACGAACATGTACTTTGGCCTACTTTCTCTAATCTGTTAACATATGCTACCAAATCACATTCTCTTTAATGTTGAGAACTTGGCCTCTGAATTTAAATTCTCGCCTGGAAATTTATACTCTGGTTTAATTCACTTTCACCGAATATCCTTCATATCTTGAAGAGTGCAAAATTCAAATTGGAATTTTAATTTGCATTATTTTTTGCAGAAATGCATACAAGAATTTCTTCTACAAAAATGTATATATCTTCTGTTAAAAAATCTCATGTTACACAATTTTTGCTACAACATTTATCAGAACAATGTTATATAAGCTATTGATCTATAATTATACCTCTCTACAAATATAATTTTATGGTACTAGTCGTAGACCTTCGAAAAGTATCTCAGTCGTAATAATTATTACTTAAATAAAAGTGTGTTGCTTTCAGAGCATAAAATAGTCATGGTCGGTTTGGACAATGCCGGAAAGACAACGATATTGTATCAATTCCTGATGAACGAGGTTGTCCATACGTCTCCGACCATCGGGTCCAATGTAGAAGAAGTTGTGTGGAAGAATATTCATTTTATCATGTGGGATCTGGGCGGTCAGCAGAGTCTGAGAGCTGCATGGTCCACTTACTACACGAACACAGAGTTTATCATTATGGTCATAGACAGCACTGATCGAGAGAGGCTCGGCATGATTAGGGAAGAGCTCTATTCGATGCTGAACCACGAGGAATTAAGCAAGGCCAACGTTCTGGTCTACGCCAACAAGCAAGACTTGAAGGGCAGCATGACCGCGGCTGAGATTTCAAGGCAGTTGGATCTAACATCCATCAAAAAACACCAGTGGCATATACAGAGCTGTTGCGCCCTGACAGGAGAGGGGTAAGAGAATTAGCGATCTGTGCGATCGTGTATTTTTTTTTTCGTATAAAGAGGAATAAAATTTAAATTAAATGACACTAAAAAAACGTTTCAGGCTGTACCAGGGGCTGGAGTGGATCGTCGGACGTTTAAAAAAGACATGACGTACATTATGAGAGTCGTTTATAAGTCTAACGAAATATCCAGAATGTAAAATATGTTATTGAGCTAAATTAGTTCTGGTTACACACTTTGACGGTTATACGAAAGAAGAAAGCAGCGCGGACAGTCGCATTTCGTTAGTCATTATTTAAATCTCCTGGTATGACCCTCAAAGTGCATCCCGATCACCTTATTGCAGCGAACACTTAAAGAACGGTGGACGGGTAAATTTGTTCTTTAGCTAATAATTACGTTGGCTGCTTATGCGATAAGAAGAACGTTTGGTATTACTGTTCGTGACGTAACAGACTCGTTTACAATGATCAATACAGAGATAAGAAAAGAACGATGATAAGTGGAAATGTACAAAGCGAGATATTAAGCGTGTACTAAAAGAAAAGATAATCATTTTTTGCGTCCATATACAAAATGTACACTTGGTTAATCATCATAGTTAAATGGCCACTAAACATAGCGACAAATATAAAATTTAATCTATTAAAAAAGAGGAATGTTATCGATTGCTTATGCAAATTATGTTGTCATTTGTATGTTAAAAGTGCGAGATGTCTCATCTCGTCCACCTACAGTAAAATTCTGCAGTAAAAATAGACGAGGGAGGCAACTCGTTATTTGTAATCAGTTAACATGTAAGAGCGCAACGGAAGTGCACCTGTGTACATAGTTTTTTATACGTCTCGTTAAGAGAGCGAGCTCTGTAAAAAAAAAAAAAAGGGAAGAAATAATGCCGAACGAGAGAAAGCAGATTTTACGACATTTCCGTATGTAAGGGCCGAGCAGGTTCATAGAACTAACCCGATTGAAGAAAACTTCTCAAAGCAGAATATGAACTGCTCTGTGATATGTGAATTCAATTCTGAGACAGTTGTTTGCTAAATAGATCACGTAACAAATACGATTTACGTAACGCGCGAAGAAAAAAAAACAACGAAGGATTAGTAGATAGGCTGATAAAGATATAAAGATCCTTCAGCATGTGACATGTAATATCGCGACAGGTGAATGGGAGCTTTGAATCAAAAACTCACTTATTGTCTCACTAATTCGTTTAACGATCTCAGTCTGTCCCGTTTTATTTTTCTTGGCAGTAAAGAAGCTTATAAGTTTAATCTAATCGATATAATTCATTACTATAGCTGTTCTAAGTGATGTTATTATCTAAGGCGCGAATTTTTAGTTGTTTAAGGAAACGTATCTTCCGGTTCCACATTCACCTGCGGTTACCGCCAGGATGATGGATGTACGGACGAAAGTCTGACACAAAGGAATTACCTTGTCTCCAACTCTGACAGCTGTCTCGTCTTTGTTTTATTTAAATTGTTAATGTAACGTCTATCTTTTATGTAGCGTTAAATACTCCAATAGGTAATAATATTAATTATCGTAGCTTTAAAAAAACAAATTATCAGTGTGTGCTAAAGAATTAATGGGTACACGCAAAGATTATTGTACAGGCGTTGTTAACATCATCGCGCGGAGGGATATAAATGCCGTCTAATGCCAGAGTGAGATCCTAACACTTAAAAGTTAATACTAGCTTTCTCATATTGAGAAACGGATTCTTCAATGTTGATGATACATAAGAGTTGTATCTCCCATGTACATTGCTCCTCGAAATTCTAAGAAAGATATTCTGCCGAATCTACGCTCGTCAAATTTATCCATGAACGTGTCCGTCTCTTCTATTTCATTGTAATTGTGTAAAAAACAAACTTCTGGAATGTGTGCGTGCGTGCGTGTGTGTAAAGTACAAGACAGGTTGTTTAACGGATATCGATGTTGGCGAAACGAGCGCGCGCGTAAAAACGTAATTCGTGCTGGTTTTGTAGACGGCCCGACCTGTCGAATCTAACGAAATAACGATTATGAAAATCGATCAATTCCGATTTATTGGTCTTTATCTAATATAATTGTATAATATAAGCCAGGGAGTCCTGTACGAACTTTATGAATAACAAAGGCTAAAAATATGGGCTGTCAAATAAATTGAAAATCAGTTTCTATCAATAAGAAACATACGGATCTGCTCCATTTTTTCCTACGACGATAATCCCATCCTATTTCCTAATTCTCCTAATTTATGCTTATAAGTTTTTATACTTTTTATTGTCTTTAGATTAAGCATATTTCGCGTTCGGTATTAAAATTTATAATACCTTGTTGAAAATATCGCTCCAAAGTCTCGTTAAATTTTACCCAAAGCTTTTTTCGATAGAGTTGGAATATTCAGCGATAGAAATCGCAGATTTTCAGAATTACAGAATCAATTGAGCGATACATTTACGATGTAAATCTAAAGTCTCTCGAAAGAGGAAGGATCTGTTAGCCACGTTTACCTTTTGATCCATTTATTTTCACATTCGTTATAAATAATGTATACACACACTCATTCATTCTTATAACAGTGGGTCCACCACTGGTCATGCTCCTTAATTTTACACTGAATCGCGGCGGTTTTTCTCGCCACACAATGCGACCGAACAGCATCTCGGCCGTCCGATGAGACTAAACGCTATTTTTAAGTCTGCTTGATCACTTTCTGAATCATTGCTCGCTGTTAAGTATTCTGCAACTACTGCAACTCGCGAATTTCTTTTGCCATTCTACAATCAGTTAGAATAAACTTCCTGAGGGAGGTGGGACAGTAAACTAAATGGCCGAGAGATCTACGTTTGAGCTAATTGGCACGTTCGCCTTTTGACGTTCCGTTGCCGGCTATTACCTTGAAAATCTATCTTCTAATCGCGAAAATTTGATATCGTTTTTGCCGCTGTAAAATCCGATGAATTTTCAAAGGAATTAGCCTAATCGAAAAAGAAATATGTGATACACGCCCGGGCAGTGCGCTTCTCATATGACGAGGCAAGACAACGTTACAGTTCCTAATTCATGTCATTGCATATCCCAGACAACGAAAAAGTGAGACATCGAAAAGTCGTCGGAATGACATTCAAACTGAATTAGATTATCTTTTAGACGCCTCAACGATGTTTCTTGAATGTTTACGTTGCACGGTGAATCTAGATCTCGAGTCGCTATTTTCCACTGCCTTTACGTCGCTGAGCTAACACATTAACTATCACCGTAGATTTTGCGCCGTTGCTTCTAAAATTTCTAGCGGTAGTCACCGTGTTGCTTTGTATTGAGCGATAACTTTATATGTACAATAATGCCTTATCTATTTCTGACGCGATTCTCTATCTTGTGTGTGTTTCTATAAATAATAAATTCCAGAAGACATTTTTTAGACATTTAAGAGACATTTAGAAACATCTAAAAATCTTAATACTTAGATGTCGAAAAGCCATCCTCTGGATTTCTTTCACTATCTTGGGTTTTCTCGCAATTTTGGCAGTTTTCACTATTGGACCAATCTATGTTTTCCAGTTATATAAGCAGCTATTACGTTGCGAGAATACCCCATTTAAGTCTGTTCCCGCAATTGATACTTCGTAAGAATCATGTACTTCAAACAATCATATTAATCACACTATGTGCCAATTATATGAATATATATATATGTATGTAATTAATCATTCATCATTAATTAATATAATGTTTCTGTGTAATTAATATGTCTGCTTGTCGTCGCTCATATTGAAAAGTATCGACAACAGGAAGAGAATGCAAATTCCGCCTCATTGACGCGGGACGTTGATGTGTCTGCTCTTAATAATTCTACATTTACATAATACATTATTAGACGTAATTATTTGTCGTGTTTAATACCTAGCCTTGTGTCTCTTTCATTCTCTTTCATTCTCTCTCGCTCTCTCGTTCTTTCGCTCTCTCCCATTCGCACTATCGTTTGCTCGATAAGGCGCGGGCTCGTTGAGGTGTCTCGAGGTCGGTATCAAAATGATATCCTATCAAAATTCCGGCGCCGCGGTCGATGCTCAAGCTCGAGATCAGGACGACGAGACTTCGAGGTGATGTTGATAATTGATCATTGATTCAGAGTGATAGACGGTCCTTAAGCCTTGACGGCCTTCATGAGGAGTTCGGTACTGAGGGATTTAGGCCTCTCGATGGGCAGTCCTAGGGCGCGATCCCAAACAAGGGAGGCGAGCACGCCCAACGCGCGCGACACGCCGAACAGGACCGTGTAGTAATTCATCTCTTTCATGCCGTAGTACTGCAGCAGCACGCCTGAGTGCGCGTCTACGTTCGGCCACGGATTCTTCACCTTGCCAGTTTCCAGCAAGACCGGTGGCACCACCTTATACACTTGTGCAACGAGCTGTAAAAAAGAAAATATTGACATTGATATCAAAATTTAACGTGGAATTAAATCAGAATAATGCTAATTGAATTCCGAATATATGCAACGTCGAAAAGAATTCAATATTCCGAGAGGTCTTAAATACTTCAAAATCTATTTAGAACATATTTAGAACAAAAACTATATTTAGAACACTCTGCAACGCGTGATTTACCTTGAACAACGGATCGTCCGGCAAATGTTTCAGCGCAAACTCTCTCTGGCAGGTGTACCTCGGATCAGTCTTCCTGAGTACAGCGTGTCCGTAACCGGGCACAACTTGGCCACTCTTTAGCGTATTCCAGATGAACTCCTTCAGTTTATCGTCGCTCGGACTGTCGCCGACTTGACCGCGCAGTTTCTCCAACCACACCAGCACTTCCTGATTGGCCAAACCGTGCAATGGCCCGGCTAGACCATTCATACCGGCAGAGAAGGATAGGTACGGGTCCGACAAGGCAGATCCCACCAAGTGGGTGGTGTGGGCGGACACGTTACCACCCTCGTGATCCGAATGGATTGTCAGATAGAGGCGCATCAGCTCAATAAACTGTGGATTGTCATAGCCGAGCATGTTGGCGAAGTTCCAGGACCAATCCCTGCCGGCGTCGACAGAGCCCAAACCCTTGCCGCCCTTGTAGATGTTGCGGTAGATGGTGGCGGCGACCACTGGCAGCTTGGCGATCAGATTCATCGAGTCTTCGTACACGCTTTCCCAGAACTTGCTCTTGTGCACGCCCTTGTTGTACGCCTTAACGAACTCGCTCTCGCTGTTCAGCAACGTGATCGCCGCGGAGAACTGTGTCATCGGATGTAAGGTCTTGGGGAAGTTATTGAGGGCCTTGACCACATGCTCGGGCAACGAGCTCCTGGACGCCCATTCCTGCGAGATGGCCTTCACTTGCGTATCCGTGGGCACGTCGCCGGTGATCAACAGCCAAAAGAGACCCTCCGGCAGTGGTTCCGCACCACCGGCTGCCTTCGGGAGGAGTTTCTGGCACTCGGGGATCGACTTACCGCGGAAGCGAATGCCCTCCTCCGGATCCAACACCGACGGCTCCCACACAAGGCCCTTGATGCCGCGCATGCCACCGTACATCTGCATTCAAAGAAAAGCATGTTAGCACATGTTTGACTGAGCTAGCAATAAAATGAAAACTAATCCCATTGTAAATATCAATTATTTTCGATTAAACTTTCCTCGGCTGTCTAGATCCTCTAAGACTCTTAAGTTCATTGTAATCAAATTTAATAATGTTAATAAATCATAAAAGATTAATGTCAAATTAACATATATATATATTTATTAAAATTTGTATTAATGTTTATATATTAATATTTAAATTTCTCGATAATCTCATTCATGAGTAATCGCTAACTTTTTCCATTTATTAATTAATACTAATGATATTCTGACAGCTAGGCCTATACTTAAAAGATATCATTAACGTCGTGGCCATTAGTACATTAATTAATCATGAAGATATTGGCAATAAGTAAAAATAGGCACACAGAGCGATGAATGAGGTCTTCATGCGCGACAAGTGAGATTGTCACATGCGAGCCGGCGGCTCGTTCGATGACGATTAATCGTCATGCGCTGCATTCGGCTGATAGCCGGCGAAAAAAAAAAACTAAGTACGCTGCCTATTGACGCTGCATGCGACGATCAGAAATTCAACGCGTTACGGTTATCATGATCACATAGCGAGCACGCGGACTTGCGCGTCTTATCGAGCAGCCGTATCTTCCCTTATCGACCGGAAATTCACGATTGTTATAATTTTTAATGATAATTATAAATATCATTACCGTGCTAAATTCAATCGCGATAAAAAAATTTTTAATTGAAGACGCTAGTAATACGTGCAGGCCATATCTCTTTCCTATCTAAGGAAGCAAGATTTTGTAAAAACAATTCTGTTTTTAATCAAATTTAAAATTAGTTAAAATAATTAAGATTGCGTTATCCTATCGTGACGATATTTTACGATAATAAAAAAGATTAGCTCGTTAATGTGGGAGAACGCAACAGTGCGTACCATGTCAACGGTGACCTCTCCGACTTTGGTGGCTCCATGATCCTTACGAAAGGCTTTGACCCGCTCCTGTTCCCTCGGAATCCTGTCGGTGAGAACCTTCTTAAGATCCGTGGACGCATCTGTGAGCTGCCGCACGAAGATCGTCGACGTTATTTTCTGGAAGGAAAAGAAAAATTATAATTAATAGTTGCTGGAAATAAAGCAAAAGGTAGAAGAAGGAATCAAAGCCGGTAATTTCATATATAAGTACGGATATAAGCAAAAGCTATTCGAACGTACTAAATATTAAGCAAATTAAGTAAAAATTATATTATGCGATATTAGATTGACGAAAAAAAGCTTATCTTTTTTTTTAAATAGATGGTTTTTATTAAGTGTAAAATAATGATATATTCAATAAAGACGGAATAATGAAGCTACTTGAAAGACGGCAGGAAGTAGTTGAAAAAACCGCTTTGTTGAATAAAATTTTACATACAAAATTAGTTTTTGAATCCTTATAAATTAAATTACACAATTTCTACAACTTTCTCCATATGAAATATTCGATAGGCTTGACACACACATTTAAAATAAATGCATCCTTTTTCGATTTTTTCTCAGACGACGAATTTCTAGCAACTTTTTTTGTTTTCCGTTCTCTCGCGGAACATCCATTGAGTGACGTACGCATTGTGTAAAGAATCGTCACGGTGGAAGACACATGCGGATTACGTAAAAGCGCCAAAACGTTAACAATCGCATTTGTCAATGATGCACGCGCGAGTCTTCGCATTGATAAATTACGATTTCGTAACGCTAGGACAGGAAACGGATCCTGAAGACGGCGATTTTTTCACAAAACTGTCACGTGCAATTTATGAAATTCATAATATATGAATATTATGACATTTTAGCGATGGATTTAATATTACTTTGTAATTTAATATTAATATTAATAATTTTACTTCAGGGAAGATGCTATTGATATGATTATTCTTATATACATCTATTTCTGTGTCTGAGAATGGAAGTTTAGAATAGAAATGGCAAGAGATCGGTTTATTGATCTCCTCATATATTCATTTATCCCTAAAAATTAAAATTTAATAGGAATGGTGAAAATCGAAATTATCAAAAAATTATCTTTTAAAAATTGTTCTGTTAATTTCTAGTTAATTGTATTGTATTGCCAGTTGAATCTAAAGACTTTTGAGAGCATGCGTTAATTATCATATTTTTACACGTGGGACGTCACTACAGAATTATGAGAATTATGAAAACAATAGATTTTTTTCTGTTAAACTCGTAATCGGCTGTTGCGTGCGACGAGGCAAAAAAAATCTGTAATCGTTTCTCATCTGGACACGCACCATCGAACATCATGAGAAAGAACGACAGATAAGAACGAGATCGCGAGGTTTCGGGGAGGTCATTATCAAACAGAAGCGCCGATGCGTGCCGCTCACGGAAACGCATCAGCAAAGATTAATTCTCCTCGCTCATTCTTTACGAAGGATTAAGTATTTATCGTTATCGTCTTTAACATGATAAATGCCATCTCAATTCAGACCGAGTTTGATTGGATCTTGGAGCCGCGGATAGCCGGAGATTCGGGACTCGCTCCATGTGCGGTGTCATTGCGATTGCAACAAATATAAGTCGACAGTAATGTTCGTGATAATGACGAATAACGATAATGATGATAAAATATATAAGTAGTAGCAGCTGTGGGACGAACGGCGATAAGTGGGGCGCGATACGCGACGGAAATATCCAGGCTCTTGTACTTGAAAAAAGAAAAAAGGTGGAAGATCGGGCTCTCGTTATCAACGTAATCGCGAATATGTGGTAGCATAGCACGCGCGTGTGGGTGCGTGGACACTGGCGGGCAACGTGACTCCGGATTACGGCACGTTCGACAGATACGCGGATCCGAGATTGCTTAATTCTCTCTTTTTCCCCCTGTCAAACGAAGCGAAAGTCGCATGATGCGTCCGGAGCCTGGAAGCTTATCTTTGCGCAGCCGGGAAGGAGAACTCCTTTTGACGTGGATGTGTGTAAACGTGACGCGGCACTTCGCAAATAATTATAAGCTGAGGTGAAGAGCAGAGTCAAGACGAGAATGTCAACTTAATGGGGGGGGGGGGGGTTTAAGGGGTTTTGTCGATCAGAATCTCTCAATTTGTACGGAACAAACTTGGTTATTTTGGGGTATTTTTATCGATAGATTAAAGGATTCTCAAAGGATTGTTAATTTAATTTCCTTAATTTTAACAAGTATCTTCATGTATTTAATTCACGAGAGGCGGCAAGAGAAATCTTTGTTGTAATAGCGAAATATTAATCCGAGATGTTCGGATCTTATAAACTAATATAACTAAACAAGTAATCTGTATTATACACTAGGAAAAAAGAACATCGTTAACAATAGGAAAAGATTTTGTAAAACTGGACGAGATACATTTCGTATCTCGGATGTTGATAGAGAGTAATTATCAGTTTATTAATTATTAATTGTTTTTCGTCTCTAACGTATCGTTAAATGACTTGTCAAAGCAATTACGATGTCGGTAGTCTAGTTTAAAAGTTCAACTGTCATACTAAAAGTCTATAAAGATTGTTGAAATTTATTTTCTTGCGGAGCCATATCCGATAGACAGCCATAAATTAACTTTTTATCAGTAATTTCCTATCAACATTATTCTTTTACAAGACTACTCGACATAGTATTATACAGCAAAATACGCTGATAAGACAAAAAGAACATTGACAATTAAGGTATTTGTCTTTTAAAAATAAATTACATGGAGGAATGCTTACGAATGGAAATTTACGCGAAACGCGGCAAGAAAGGTAAAAAGTATAGAAAAAAAACAATGCAACGCAGCATATTGAGACTGGAACGTGGAGTTTCGCGGAATATTTCAATGAGTGTTAAATTAAAATATTATATTATATTATATAATTACTAATTTTTAATCCAAAGTTTATAAACAATTTTTGTCTTCTTTTCCCTCTGAAAGATATTCTTAAATTTATGTCAAAGAAGAAACAAAGTATAATACATTCGCACATCATGTCGCGTACCGCCGCAGTGCACCTTTAAATTCGAGGGGCTCGGTTCAAAGATCGAGTTTCTCGTCGCGCGCTCTTATCTGTCCGATAAGCGCACGCTCCACGCTAGTCGCTACTTTTTACGTAAACGCGTGGTAACGCGTGGTAACGCGATTACGTAGCGCCGAGGCAATTCGCTCGGCGCGATGCATCATGCATGCACTTGAATGCAATCCGTCGGCGACCTTGACCCTCGCGTGAGAAGCGCGAATAGTGTCCTCTCGACGGGACATTCTCGGATTCTCGCGGCGCGCGGCGTGATCTCGATCAACGTTCAGAAAAGATTTGGACAAAGCTTCGCCGAGAGATGATAATTGAATAAGCTACTTAATGTGCGATTCGATATTTCCCGTTTCGTGCTATATATTCAATTTCCGTACAGTTTGATTTCTTATAAGAAAAGTTCAAGCAATACAAATATCCCAACGATAACACTTTTGCGGCCAAGCATTGTCGTTAGGCAGAAATCTGGGCAGCGAGCCAATGGCACGGCTAAAAATAAAAGGACTACGGTTTGACGTGCAATTCGGGTTACCGTGCGCGACGCGAGCGTGATAAGAGGATCGATGCCAAAGTGTCGGAAAAATTCTAGTTCCCTCCACAAAAAATACAACGATTCTTCGTATACTTACTTCCAGAAGTATGCAAAAGCCATTTTACATCTTCAAGATAAGAAATTTAGAAGTGAGGAAAATAATACACAACAGAGAGAAATAAAGCACAATAGTAACGATAATTTTCATCGCCTGCGATAATCTGCCGTATAGTCTCAATCGCGTAATTATAATCGCCTCAATCTTTAATTAACGGAGACGGCTATTCGAGGACGCGTCAAAAATATCAGCGTAACTTCCTATTCATGAATCGAGAAGCACTTATCGACTTATCAAGATTCAATTCTGCGGATAACACTTGGACGAGCCGCGAATCGATTGAATGACAATTGGAGGGCGCTCGGTCTTCGAGGGTCAATCAAATGCGCCCGGCCCGGCAAATACGATTAACCCTTTAAAATATGCGTTTAACCTCCTCAACCCCGCGGAACAATTGATGGTAATCGCATTAGGAGGGACAACATATCCGCCGCGCGACGCTCAAGTATGCGATGAAAAAATAGACTGAGGCTCGCGTATCAACCTGCCATCCAACTTCTCACCCTCCCGCAGATGCATCGCGATCACGAAATGCGAGATCGGTATCGGGTTAAACTGCGCAACAATATCGATGTTTATTGCGTGGGAGATAACGTCGCGAATATATAGACGTGAGTTAACTTTTGCGTATCAAAATGCACACGGTTCGTTTTTCAATAGCAGACTCCGATTGCGAGTGTGTGAAAGAGTTGCAGAGTAGATATAACACAATACAGTACAATTTCGTTACTGTTCTGCATATGTGTGATATGACGTAACAAGAAACATTGAAAAAAAAAGCTAGTGAAATATGAGGCCGACCAGACTTACGAATAATAGCAGCTGATAAAATTTTCAATGAGTCTGGGTCTTCTCGGCGGGTGATAACGAAGTTTAGTCTCGCGGGGGTAAAGTTCACCGTGTAACTTCTCGCGAGTATAGATTATAGTCTTGCACTTATGTGACATAATTATAAATTATATAAATTCAATAAAAGTGACTTTTTTTATAATTACTGATTTTTTTAATGAATCTATCACGTTCGGGTTTGTATCTTCAAATTACATCTCCGTCGCTGACAATAAAATTGCACTGTGTATATTATGCAAGAGTACAGATGCAATTTATAAAAATCCCCGGTTCTTAAAATAATATTAAGTTAAATGACGAGATGTGTTAAAGAGCAGCGTTGAATATATTAAAAAAAATAATAATAATTTATTCACCGTGTAGTTTTAAATGCCAATCGCACACAGGTAGGTGGCGATAAAAAATTCGTACATCAAAACTCCTCGCGCTTTTCGGCAGATTGAACTACATGTTTTGTAATTATATACATTGTGCAATAAATGTCAGCTTCATTTGTGTCATCCGGAAGACGAATGATAAGAGCTTCCAACACTCACACGCGCGCATACATTCTCTGGGCACATGTCGCGGCGTCGGCGCCACCGACACGTGGCAATAATCTTTTTTAGGAAATCGATCATTAATAAATTAATCGTGTCCCTGAAGGAAAAATTTCCTAATACTTTCTTTTTTTACATCTGAGGAGAGAAATTCTACGAGCTGACGTACATATCTTGTGTATAACAAAGTATCTCGATATATTCGTATTGAGATACAAATCTTGCGATGTTGAGATACGATGATATAACGAAGTGATTCACGTCGTACTTCTAGAAATGTAAACCGAACGAGGCAAAAGTAACGAGACATAATAGAGACGTCTCCTCTCACTTATTATCACGTCAATAGACGCATCGATCATGTTGACTGTCAATGATAAGCCGTACAACTCGCGCATCGATGACGATCCCCGCGAGGGTACGAGTACAATAGGTTTCTGGTTCGCGGGCTCGTCGCTGCCCCAGGACGGCGGGATTATCGTCCCACATGTGCTGACCGATACATTGGCACATTTGACGTCATTTTATGGACCGTCACTTTTGTACTCGCTTACTCACGTCCGCGATTATCTCCTTTCGCGCGTATAAAACCACTTCCGATCGTAAAAATTCAATTGTCGTGGAACGGGATCGAGATACATCGTCCGCTCAGATAAGGAGTAGGATTCGCGCACTCTCAATAATCCGCGACCTCGTAACATATTTCTTACGAGGATAAATCAGACTGCTCTTAGCTTTTTCTCGTAGATTAATAGTCAAGCCCAATTAAAGTAATGCGCAAACGATCCAGAAAACTCCAGCTTGTTAAATCATTCATTGTAAATAATTTTAAACCGTTTAAATTATTATTACAAAGATTAACCTTCGAAATAATTTCAGTTTGGAGAGACTCTTCAGTTGCAGAGATAATTCTATGAATTATATTGATATTTTACACTCGCATAGAAAGAGACAATTTATCTCATATTCCTGTACTGTCCACCAGTTGCCACCGCATATATTTAAACTGTATCTTACTGCGGGATATCTTTATCGTTGGACTTTGGGTGCATGTAGGACGTCAACAATTTCGCGACTCGTCTGCGCGACCAGATCAGGCTTGAACCGGCGATCGCCGTGAGCACGATTTAATTACGGTATCGGGGAAAAAAGCCGAACCTCGCGCTTTCACAGATGGGCATTATCCTCGGGAAAATCAATATATCGGTCCGACGCTATTTCGGGATTAATCTACCACCGCGCGTGCTGAATTCTTCATGAAAGCTATACAATCCGGCCTGTTTATCCGACTGACACGATTGCCCCGTTTCCCCCCTCGTAAACCCTTTCGTCGCGGAATATTAAAGTCGCTTTCTCGAGGTCACTGAGATACCAGAAAAGAATATGTCGCGGTTGTAACACATAACGTTCCATGAAAATCACAGAAATTAGCATACATTAACATACATTACGTGTTACCGATAAATACACCTCGGTACGTGTACATACATTTCATGACGTAGCGAAATAAGTAATCAAGAACGATACGTCTAAAAAGGTTGGAGTTATACACGGTGTGAAATATACGTTATCTAAGTGTACAAATAAAGTTCACGAATATATTGTAATAGAGCGTGTCTTCATTTACATTTTGAAAGTAAAAAGTCCGCGAGGGCGATTATAATTCCTAGCCGGTTACGCCACACATTCGTGCAAGAAAATCAACCCGGGAACAAAAGTGGAAGTACCAAGGTAACCCCAACCGGTTTGCCGACCAAGGTCACAGATCACAGACCTCGTTCAGGTTTGAGTCCTTTCCTCGGTACGAATCTGGATTATGTGGCGCGAGAGTTTTCCGCGAGAGTTTACTTCGTTGAAAGAAATTCGAAGAAAAAGTCATATCGTTAGTTGTTAAGAAGTAAGAAGTTCTAGAAGGATAAAAAAATAGAGATAACAATTGAATTAAAAGATTCTAACGATAGAACGAACGTCCTAATTCCTTGCTGCGTTTGATAATTGAGTAAAGTTCTCAAAATTCTTTTACTCGTAAATTCTTTCCCGAACAATTGTGAGTAAAATAACGGCTGGTTCCACGAGAAAAAAATACTTTTCCGCGAGTCTACTTACTGTTTCGAATGCATGGCCTTTTCATTACATTCGCTGGAATTCCTCTTTTATTCGTATTCTAAACCGCATAGCGACAAGGTAATAAAGTCCCTTAACGCGGGATAAGTTATTATATGTTTGCACAAACTCAACTTAAACCACGTTTAATCAGAAAAATTGTTTGCACGCACAATTACGTCACTATATATATATATATGTATAATATGTATCTACATGTGTATATACGTTGTATAGAAATGAAACTATAGGAGATATTAATTTCTTGTACAAAATTTGTTTCTAATTAAAAAAATAATCCAATATGATATGCTATTTATATGTAAGATATATTACTTATTGTTAGATATTATAATGTATTTAAAAAAAACACTATCGTACCGTAATAGAAAAATTGTTAAGGATGAACGTTCCCTTTAGGAAAATAATAGAAAAATGTTACTATTTTTAGAAATATCTTTGTGGCACGAAACCCTTCCGCTCCGATGATAAAGTTAGAATAAGGATTTGACAGGTGATTAAAACTACA
Organism: Temnothorax nylanderi; assembly: GCF_030848795.1. Taxonomy (NCBI): domain Eukaryota; kingdom Metazoa; phylum Arthropoda; class Insecta; order Hymenoptera; family Formicidae; genus Temnothorax; species Temnothorax nylanderi. The sequence goes on along the minus strand of NW_027249331.1, from coordinate 176,701 downwards.
AATTCAATAAGGAAACTAATTTACCGGATTGTGTTTGTGACGATTTGACTCGGCTTTAATCAGATCAAGGCGCGCGAACGATACGCCCGATTAATTGTCAGCAAATCATGTGGGCCAGATGTGATAACGGGACTCGTTATCGCCAATTGTGTAATCGGTCCGCTCTGAAGGGCATTACCAATGAAACCCGTCAGTCATGATCATCTCATTCTTCACGCGCCACATAATCGAATGGCGCTAAACGAGCAGGTTGTCTGAGATGTCATTCTTTTTGCATCGCTTGCATGTATAATAAATTCACATTTATCGATATTCTGACTTAAATTTTTCATGATTTTTCGTACTCCGAAATTGTAATGTGGAATCTTAAAAGATTAATCACAATTAATTTTGTGTTAGACTTATCATATGTAGGATTATATATAAAAACAAATAATAAATAATAATTAACGTGATATAAAATATAAAGTGATGTGACAAAATGTACTTTAGTCACGTATGCACTTGTTTCTCTCGCGACAAAACAACACGTCACCGGGTAGCAATGTAATTTCGACAGCTCGCTGTCGTAAGGTATGCAAACGCAATTTTTATCGCGCAACGGCAGTAAATTACAGAACACTCGCTGGCTCAGAACATATGCGCCAATATTTAACCGTGTCCTTAATAACCAAAGCGAGATAACATCTTCCGTTATCGCTGAGTTGATATTTGCATTAAACAAAGAAAGATTAGGGTTCTTAAACATTTTTTTAAATTAGATGTGTAAATACACACATATACATATATTGTGTGTGTATTTATGTGTGCACTACTACAATCGTAAACGAAAAATAAACGATATTGTAGTATTGACCGATTAATAGTCCTCAATACAACTTTCCTAACGCGTCAAGTAAGAATATATGAATCGATTTGCATGCAGCAAACACTCGCTCCTCTCTCTCTCTCTCTCTCTCTCTTTCTCTCTGTTTCTCTAAGGCTTTTAATTTTAACACTGTGACATAACTGAGGCCGTTCAAAATAGCATTATCGTATTCACGTTAATCCCGAATCGAATTGTGCTGGTTACTATTCGAGACACTCCATAGTTAATTTTAACTGCCGAGTGTTTTGTAAAAAAAAAAAACCTCTTCGTCACGGCTCGTCGAGGATGTAATAGATTTGTAAGGAGGGAAAAAAAGCTGCTTTACAAAATACCCGATGACAGTAAAACACGCGTTGACATGGAGTCGGGTCAAGTAGAAGGACCTAATAATAAACGACGCGTTCGGGCTTGAAATGAAAGAATCGCCCCTGAAATAGTTCGTTACGCGACAGGCCATCCGTGCATCGTCGGCATTAGGTAACAGGTGTGATGTATATACAACCCCACGACAAGAAAATTACGTCAAGCCTGCCAAGAATCGTGATATAATAAATTCACTTAGATATCTGCGAGTCTCATTAGTTCCTCATTCATTATTCAGATATTCAATATAGATAAATATTTAAAAATCTGTAACATGATTAATGACCTACAAGTCTAACGAAAGGAAAAAAAAATAACTCGGTGAATTCGTTTGAGTAACGTCCTTAGAATCGCGCGATTTCTCGAGACGCGAGTACTCGCGGTCCAGAATCTCGACCGGTGACGTAAAAGCCCGGGCCCATCTTAAATATAGAGATTTTTGATTGATCCTCGGGAAGAGTCTCGACCCTCGGGGATGACTTAGCGATCGAGGCAACTTGGCCTAGTTAGGACGCGAGATGCGGGACCGGCAGGGTTACGGCCGATGTGGATTACGGGGGCAGCAGGGCGGAGGCGGATTTTCGGCCTCGAAATTGCCGCTAAAATTAGCCCAGCGCCTTGCAAAACCGCTCAATGGACATTCTGCGCCGGCGAGACGAAGGGGAAAACCGAGTCGAGTACCGCGCTCTTGTTGCACGCCACGTGCGTATATAAAACTCCGCTTCACGTGTGCCGCGCGCGTTGTGTAACGCCTCGCCGATATTAATTTTCTCATTAGGAGTACGGAAAGGCAAAAACCCCGTTTTTTTTTTTTTTCAAGGAAATAGGAATCTACATGATCGTTACGTTTGCACGTCACGTCTGCGTATCTCAAGAGTTCAAATCTCTCGAATAAATTATATTAAAAAATAAGAAGAGATATAATAGCTTGAAGAATTATTAGGATTTGTCGGCCGAGCCTGTGGGGCTTCTTATTGTCATTTAATGCGTAGATTATTAAATAATTAGGAAAAATTAGCCACTTCGAACCGAGATATTGATCCTAATTCAATTAGAATACGCCGCTCGAAATTATCTCGCCGCCCAGAGCGTCTTCTGTTCTAAAACGTGTCACGACACGTTCGGACTTCGAAGATGCGCGTTGCGAATCGTGTCGCGGACAGGCTACATTTTCTACGCGGCGCGGCGGTACAAGAAAGCAGAAGTAGAAATCTAAAAGCAAAATGAAAAATTTTTAGACGCACTGGTACGCTGAAAACTTTAGATTTGGTCTTTGGATTTAGATATGGGAAACTGCATTTAAATCGTGTGATTTGGGGATTCGGCGATTATCCCCGATTTAAAATTTAAATGCTCAAAATTATTCTCAGATATCTCGTAACACGTTTTTCTCGGTCACCCCGTATAGATTGGTTTCGCGAAGTCACGCGACGCGTGTCACTCGGACGAATGCACGCGCGAGTTGATTTCGAACGTGCATGCGTGCACGAATGTGTCGACATGTATTGCGTAATCGCGAGTGGAGATCATTTTTACTCGTGCTCAGGGCTCAGGGTGGGATCGGAAGTACAAGCTCGAACTCGACCCTCGACCCTCGACCCTCGACCGCGAGAAATTCGTGAATCCCTCTATTCGCTCTTTCTTGAAAGAAAGAAAGGAGGAAAGAAAGAGAGAGAAGAAAGGAGCGAGAGAGAAACTCAATGCGGGTCTTGTCCCCTATTGAATCGTGAAATTCCGCGGTACGTTAATTAGAGAGGAAAAAATATCTGACGTCAGCCTTGCGGTGAAGAGGACTCATCGACTCGCTCGTAGATTCGACCATCTCCTTCTCACGATAGTTTTTCTCTCCCTCGCACTAATATAAATCGTCACCGCGAGAATCCGATTACTTTTTACAAATCCTCTCGTCGTTGTCCGCGCTCGCTGTTTTCGATGTGTCGACGTGAAAAAGATATTAATTTGCATTTCCGATAGCTGACGTTTGCATTTCCGATTACGGATATGTGTGCTTGTAAAGTCAAACGCTCAAACCTTGGTATTTCGCTAAAACCTAAAACATTCCTTGGGCAAGAACCGTAATTAATGTTACAATTAATTTCGAATATACAGGTGTATCTTTAGAGTCTCGCGAATGCAGATAGTGCGAGATCGTTCCTACGCAAGCTCTAAGAGTATCAGTTGACAGGTGAAAAGAATAATTAGCGTAACATGAATATTTATTAAATTCAAGGATCTAGCTATTTAACCAGTTTTTTAAACTGTGCTACCATTTCATTAACTGCACATATTAGTTCTTCGTACGGTATTACAGGTATTATTTCTCTATACTTGAATTAAAATATGTTAAGATATAACACATACGTATAATGTATAATAAATTTTGTACATTCATTTATATTCATTTTATTAAATATTAAATATATTTATACCACACGCCACAGTTATTATATTTACTCCGAAAATATGTGACTCATGCTGCCTTTATATATATATATAAATATATAGTTCCCATTACTTTCTATATATATATTGTGGGATTTCCCCTTGTATAAAATATTATTCAAAGATAGAAAAAGATGTCGATGGAGGAAATTCCGCTTTCGCGGATGTCAGAATCCATTTACGTGGATAAATCTGTACCGTTCCTGGGAAGAGCGACTTGATCTCGGGACATTCCCGGATCGATTCGATGCGCCGGCAAACGCGGTGCATTTTACGGTGCAACGTGCATGTGACGCCGAGTGCATTGCGTGGCGCGTGGCATTGCCTACCAAGTCTACCGCGGATCGATCGACTTAAATGCTTAAAGGCGCAGGGGATCCCCTTATGCAACTCTCTGCAGCACGCCCCAGAACTCCAATGCCGAGTTCAATGTCAGAACGGTCGGAACCTTCGGTATATCCCAAAAAGAGACGTTCTCCTCAACAGAAAAGAAAATTCCTCGATGTAATACGACGTCGAGGCTGAGCTTCGGTTTTCTGGGACACCGGGTGTGCGCGAGGTTGTGATAATTTCGACGAAACTTCCTAAAAGAATATCAGTAACGAAAAAAATGCCTCAACGAATTAGTTTTGTCCCGATCATTATTGCTTCTCTACCTGCTAGGTTCGAGTTTCACGCGAGTCACGCGCAAACACACACATCACACACACATACGACATTGCAGCTAGACAGGCATATTTAGCCGTAAATATACATGGACACGAATATACTTAAATCGTGACTGTTCCGATTTTATTTAAAGAAATTTTAATATGGAGAGATTCACTCACTCTCTATCAATATTCATAATGATCGACTGATACTGCTGCAAGGTCACATCACACGCACGCACGCACGCACACGCGTCAAACCGCGGTCTCTTCTCCCCTCCCGCCCCGTCGAAAATGAAAGGTCTACGAATCCACAATGGGTAGTCCCGGCTGTCCCGGTGCGCACACAACGACCGACCAAACACACACATTCACACAACAGCCTCGCATCCTGCATTCCTACACGCGACAGAAGGGACATACACACGTACGATCGAGCACACACATACACGCGCGCGCGCGCGCGCGCATACACACACACACACACACACACACACATGATACCTTTTTGAAAAGCGTCGAATTCGTTTCGGAGCGGACGAGAGGATCCCGTCGAAGGATCGACCGTGAAATCGATCGCGGTCGCTCAATCGTCTCTATCGACGAATTCGGAATCCTACTTGCTCGTTCTTTTGTAGGACGGGAGAGAGTTCCGTCGAAGCCGGTCGATAGAACACCGCGGCCAGCCGTTCGCTGGCGACGAAAACTCGCGGTCGGCGAATCCGCCCCAAATAAACCCCGGAGCCCGGAGGCGGTCCGTCGTGTTCCGAATTCGCGGAATTTCGAATTTCGAACAGCACGTCCGCCCCGAGCCTTTCTTCGAGTCTTTCTCTCCGAACAAACGACTGATAAATGATAAATTCGAAAGCGCGTAAGAACGGCGCGAAACTCCGGCACTCGGGGCGGAAAAAGAAAAGGGAGCGTGAAAAAGAAGGGGGAGGAAAGGGAGACTAGAGACTCACCTGAACGTCGAGGCAGCGTTTCGGGGTGAAGCGAAAGAGCGCCATTCTTATTATCCTGCGTGGGTTGTATCCTGCGCGGGCGTCCCGTACCCTCGAACTGACCGACTCGATTCGACCGTCTGACTACTCTGACTAATCGACCGACCACGCGGTGCCTGCGGCGCCTCAACTCGACTGGCTCCCGGCCGCGCCGCTCTTGCCGCGGAACGGCGCGCACGCGCCCGGCGCGCCTCGTGGTGCCGAACCGCGGCGTCCGCGGCGCGCTTCAGACCTCAGGCCGTTCAGGAGCGGCCGCGGGCGCGGCGCGACCCGCGCCCCGCGCCGAGGTTTCGCCACTTATCGGGATGTAATCACCGATATGTTTTTATTAACGGCGTGGAAATTAAAATGTCTCGGTTTATGAAAGCGTTGACATGATTGAATGATCGCAATGAATGATTAAAGTAATTAATAATAATTAAAATAAAGCGCGCGGATCGATCTTGCGATCGGTCGAATTTATTTTGTTTCGCAAGAAATTAATTAACTTGTATTAACTCTCTTTTTTTCCGCCGCTTGATTTGTGACTTTCTGGAATGTGAATCCAGAGCGTAGGTTTTCCGCTGAGTTTTCCGCTCCGAGAAATTTTACGCGCTTGCATATTTCCGCCACCAACGATAATCTATAAATATATATATAATTACGCGTAGGAAAAATCATTTTCTCAAATTCTCGCTTGAAAGCTCCGTTGACGTGTTTTACCTGTTTAGCGTGAAAAGATGAAAACCACGCGTGACCCCGCTTCTAATCACGTCCGTAATTATCCGCGTAATTAGGTCGACTGAATATTTCCTCGCCGCTCGATCGTCGTCCTTCATTCGTGCCAAATCGTCTTTAATTTCGACCGGTACGTCGAGTCCGCACATGTCCGTCATTTTCTCCAAACACGCGTGACTCGCTGGCGCGAGGATCCCGGGGAGGATCGGAACTCGAATCCCGATCTCTCGACAATCCCTCACGAAGTCTATTAGGAGCCGAGATTCGAAACATATTTGCGTTATGATAAAATCCGCGCCCGCCTCCACCTAGAAATATTTTAAAATTTGGAATTATTGCTCGGACAAAATTGTCCCTCGATCGCTTGATGAATATCATACTCGCGAGTTATAACTCGCAACTTCGACGATCATTTACTTTCGCTTTTAAATGATACAAGTCGAGCTCCTTGGAGGACGACTCCGGGTGCGTTTGCGGATAACCCGCGACGCACACGCAAAACGTGTCGCCAAACTGCTCTCTGATAAAAGCAACCAGATCCGCCGCGTGCTCGAAGTCACCGTTCTCGGACAACGAATCTGCAAGTCGGCCAAACGTGTACTTTCCCGACAAAACACTTCGGGGAAGGGTTTTACCGTGAATTCAATTCTCCCAGCTCTGATAATCGCAGACATGCAATATCGTATCGATCGCGATCGTTTAACGGTACATTAATTGCAAATTGCAACATACGCTTTCATCTGCAGAGTATTTCGAGCCTACCGGAACGTATCTCAAAAAAATTAAAGAACACATTTCTGGAGTTTCGCCATTGTGAAAGATCCAACGCGATTTGAGGGCGATTTTGATCAAATTAATTAGTCGGCAATTAATTCGAGACTGCTTGAAATTTCAGATAATTTATCGTTTCTAATCTAATTTTTCTCCTCATTTATCAGAAAAATTATTAATTCTATTTATTTATTATTTTTAATTATTATTCTATTTTATGTTAACAAAACACTACAGATATACGTGATTACAGATGATAGGTGAGACGATCAATCAGAGTTCGGCCGAAAAGTCGTCCTAGAAGTCGACGACTAATTACCTCCTCGCAATGCAAATATATTAACTATTCCGAGGGCGAGAGTCTTTTTTAGGATACGGACAACCTCGTCGCGTTTTAGACCTTTAGCTGCTAGATGTAAAAGAGTATTGGGCGGAAAATTCTCCACTAACTCCAATGGCAGATAGCTATCGTTGCTGGAAGCTGCTTCTTCGTTATGCCACGTTAACGCGTAAAAGAGGGGCGAATACTCTTCCATATCTATGAGAAGTCTGATGTCCATACCATATATAAATATTACATGCATTTATTTATATATAAATATAATATATATTTTTTTGTTTTGTTTTTTGTCCTATATCGTCTTCTTGAGAAGCAAAGATTAATATTGTTTTTAAAAACTGTAGGATCTCTCTCTCTCTCTCTCTCTCTCTCTCTCTCTCTCTCTCTCTCTCTCTCTCTCTCACATGCACAGTTATAACCTCAATAAAATATCAAACTATCGCGAATCTAAAGTCGAGTCTCGTGTTTCGAGAAAAAAAGCTTGCCTTTCGTATTATCGTAAAATTGTTCTAATTAAATATCATCGTATTGTGACTTTACCCGATCTTTTTCATTATATACATACAGACCTTCGGTAAAACGCGCCGGGTTTCCTCGTGGAAACGATTTCGAAGCTACAAAATATTTCATTTTTGTTAATTTTATCTCTTAACGATTGCCGCAGATCCACGATAGTCTTGCGGGGATTCTCGGTATCAAAGCCGTGCATGGAAGGATTGTCCTTGCTGTCATTTGTGTCAGCGTCACTCCTCTCGCACGTGTCCTTCTCGAGAATCAAGTTTCTCATTGTAAATTGGCGATAATCGTGAACTGAAATGTTGATACTTTCATTCTGTGGTCCATAATGGCCTGCATAGAATTATGTAACGCGCAGTGTGGAGATATCTCATACAGTGATGTATGTTCAGTGTAAAAATGTGTGTGCAATGTTATACACATAATAATAATATAAATATAATAGGTATATAATCACTGATTCTTATATCATGAAAAAAAGGTGACGTCCATCGATTTCAATTGCTAATCGATCAGTGTTGTATATACATTTATTAATAATGCATAAAATATATGTACATGTTTGTTTCTGGTATGTGATTTTATTATAATATCGTAGGAAGTCACTTATTTTGAAAATGTGGTCCCGTAATACAAGTTCGATTTTGAAACATTATGGATTTTAATGACAACGTAAATCTACGTAATAATTTCAGCAGAATTTCTAAGAAAAGCTGTCTTACACCATGTTCAGAGATCATTATTCTTTTTAAAATTTTATTTGTCAGATTCGCATGGAGCGCGGGTCTCTCGATTATCCCTAACAAATTGTACACTCACCTCAATGCAAAAAAATAAATTATAATTATTACAACAATTATGAGTTATTTTTTCTCAGATATAATCTCCTGCAAACTTCTGTAATCGGTATGTCGGACACAGCCGGTATTCCGCCTGGAGTACTTTCGGTTTTTTGTACAGCGTACTTATCCGTGATGGTCCTAATATCATCGATATCTGGAGTTATCAGCATATTGATAGCCGGATAAATCAGAAACGCAAATGTAGCTAGAGCGGTCAACGCCCATATGGGAATCGCGACTGCCCAATACTTGGAGGGCCAATACGTCAGGCCTAAATAATCGTGCAGCACTTCGTCCGGTATTATCGCCCATATCACGTACAACAGGAAGAGCATATTCGACCCGATATACATGACGTATCCGTAGACGGCCCTGGGGCCATAGGGCGCAGGAGTATGCTCCATACTTAAAAACCAACAGTAAAATATAATCGGCAAAGCGTTGGCTCAATAATGAGTGTATGTCGGCTCAGGTGGACCGAATCGTTCAATGGTTTCCGTGACTAGTAGTAGATTATCGAAGAAGGATGTAAGGGCTACACGTACCTTCCTTGCTTCCTTACCACTGTATGACCTGTACAGAAGAGAAATGGTGAACGTCAATGAAACGTCATACAGGGAGATTTAATGATTTCGCACTTACACTTCCAGAATATTGTCGTTCAACGTAAGCTCCTTTGTGACTCCGCTTCTCGACGGCTCCTTGTCGACTCTGAGCACTTGATACGCGACTTCTGCTTCTCTGGCGCTTGGGAAAGGCACGGACAGATCTCTGTGTAAACGTTAAGGTTTCAAAGGCAGCGAATTGAGTAACAAAACTTATTATCAACTAGTTTGTAAAATAAGGATACACCTTGAGGTCACTCATGGCATTCTACGGCGACGTCGGTTGTCCAAATTGAAATATCTGTCACTTTGTGTTCTGTAATCATAAATTACAGCAATGTAAGCACATTATACAAATCAATATTGGATCTGCCTATATCTGTGCGCATACAAAATTTCAATTCCTTCGATTTTCTTTCGAAAGAGCCGTCACTGCCGTCGCGAGATAACCTTAAACCGATCATTATTATGATTATTAGTGCAGTTGCGCAGCGCGATATATTTATTTAACGTGGCAGGTGGCAGTAATTTCTCCAAGGACCATGTAATAATGAACGTATTTAAAAACGTTGCAATTAGTATCGATACAACAGACATTCGAGCAACATACATGGGAGTCCGGACTGTCCGGGATGTGTGGGTGTGTGTGTGTGTGTATGTATGTATGGGCGTTGCTGACGTCGCAACAGTCCCCTCGTAGTGGTGTATAAACATATGCATTCCGAAGAAAACGGAGGGAGAAGAAAGACAAAAGACAAGATTGCATTTACCGAGAATCTTTATCCGCTTCCAGAATCTCCTCCAACTAGACAGGTAATATTTAGATATATGCTCGTCGCCGCTGTTTGAATCCTCTACAGATCCTTGCTCCGTTTCCAGGTTATGATTGACAGCTGCGTTTATTTACTACTGTCAATTAGTTTAGGCTTCGATTGACACTTTGCCACTGGGCGGTAGCGGACGAACAATCAGTACTATGCTAAACGTCCTGGAAGCAACGTCGTATATGGATAATTCGTCGAGATATCGCACAAAGAGATCTCTATGTCAATGACGCTATTCGTCAATTTAGCTAATTAATACAATTGTGATCTGAATTATTTATTTTAATCCAGTTGCATTTTACGTACGTCGGATGTTGCGATAAGAATCAAGGATTATTCGATCTTGGTCGCAACAAAGAGAATTCCGCGACCAAAGATTACAAAAGTACAAAGCACACTGTTTTGTTGTTCGACGATTAGAGGTTTAATATACTCGCTTGACGAACACGGAATACGCTTATTCTTACTCTCGAAGAAAGTATTAAATATGAGTGTACCGACGAGGGATCTACCGTGGGGCCTGCAGTGCGCAAGGTGTATGTGTGACGGCCGTTGCGAGCATCGTCGTGTCAATTGGATGGCCTGGCATCAAGGAGGCGTACTGGCGCTCACTTACTTAGCGTACACTTGTTACCATTTGACTCGAAAGCCGATATCCGTAGTGAAGAATGTCCTGAGTCTCAATTGCAGCGATCTGCCAGTACCCGCGGATATTTTAGTGAATGACAGTAATCGGGATACCTGGTGCGATTGGGCTCCATTTGGTAAGAAGAGAAAGTGATGAGTATGAAGCAATATCGTGGAAAAAATAAACGCTTAGAATGTGCGAATAATCTGCATTGTTATTTCTACAGACACGAAGGATGCACCGGCGTTGCTCGGCATGCTGGACTCGGCATTCCTATTCGCATACGCAGCGGCTATGTTTCTCAGGTGGATATCTTAAAGTGACCGCATCATCCTTATGCTATTATGGAATTTTGTCAATAATCGTCTTTCTTTTTTTTTCCCCTACACAGTGGATTCATAGCGGAGAGAGTAAATCTGCGATACTTCCTTTCCATTGGTATGCTCGTGTCAGGCATATCGTGCTACCTGTTCGGAATAGCTAAACCGTACAATATTCATAATTTGTGGTACTTCGTTTTCGTGCAGGTAAATATCGATACGTTGTAAAACATACTGATGCAGACGTTCTCTTACCCTTCTTCTTTTCTGTCCCCCTATATAGGTCCTAGGTGGAGTCTTTCAAACTTCCGGATGGCCAGGTGTAGTAACTGTTGTGGGAAATTGGTTCGGAAAAGGCAAGCGCGGCTTGATCTTCGGTGTGTGGAACTCTCATACGTCCATAGGAAATATATTAGGCAGTTTGATCGCAGCGGCATACGTCGAGTCCGATTGGAGCCTGAGTTTCATAGTGCCTGGAGTGATAATGGGAGTAGTGGGATTCATCGTCTTCCTGTTTCTAATACCGAGCCCCGTCGACATAGGATACAGCCCGCCCTCTTCTCTCGGATATCGGAAAATTGATGTAACGAATAGCTCGGACGATGACTCGACTGACGTAGGTTACGAATCTCGTAGTGTCACCGACGTAAGTTCCCCGTAGTCGTCTTCTTGCGCTTCTTCATTCAGCAAATCCTAGTATTAGCATAGTAGATATTTTTTTAAATTTTAATAAGCATAAAATGTAACTTAACACACTACTTGTCGATTAACACACGTAATAGCATGCTCTCTCTCTCTCTACTCACGTTTCTATGATTACAGTTTTGTTTCTTTTAGTTTCCCTAGGTTTCCTTAGTAATACAAGCGCTAAGATAAATCGTTAAATTATTTTTAGTAGAATTTTAGTTTGCACGTCCATAATAAATAAACATCTACTGTACGTAGCGTGTCATCTATCGCTGTGTCTACCGTGAACAACTTGCTACCGACGTAAGTGCATGTGCCACTCTTCCATATAGTTAACGCTTCTATTTTCCTTTAAAATATAACAATTTCAACAAAAGATTGCAATGCATGTGGTATATAGATATATGTTTATTTAATTTATTCGTAATTCTTAAACCGCGCAAGAATATGTATCTAGTGTGAGCAGCAATACAATAGACAATAGTGTTACTATAAAATTAATTAATATCATAACTGCTTTTTTTAACGTGTGTACAAATATTATTAGTAATAATATATCATGTAATTTATGTCTAAAATTATGTCTAAAAGAATGTGGCAAATGAACGATCTGAAACCAGCCCAATGCTGTCTGGACACCGACGTGAGCATAATACATCTCGTAATAGCGCAATTGGCTTCATAGGTGCCATGAAGATACCGGGTGTCATCGAGTACTCCTTATCACTATTTTTCGCGAAGCTCGTTAGCTATACATTCCTCTATTGGTTACCATTGTACATCGCGGCATCAAGTTGGTATTCGCGACAACATTAATCTTCGACTAGCGATGTAATTTTATTTTAGAGTTTTAATAAGAATTTTTTGCAGCTACATACGGTACGACTGTGAGTGCGGATCTGTCGGTTCTGTTCGATGTGGGCGGTATAGTAGGCGCCATAGCAGCTGGAGTTCTCTCCGATTATAGTGGCATGAGCGCGTTAACGTGCGCCGTGATGTTTGGACTTGCATTTCCTGCGGTAAGCACAATATATTTTTCTTGATACATTCCATGCCGGAAATATATTTTTGGTAACTTCACGCATACATTCCACATTGTCGAGATAATTTTGCTTTTAATATGTGTTTTATAATATTTATAAGACTGCAAAAATTGGCGAGCCACTACATGAGATAAATACGAATGACAATACGCAATATAAATTCGAATGTATGTATATAGTACCTGTGTTTTAATACATGTATTATATATTTCAGTTATTTATATATGACTATATCGGAAGTACCAGCCTAGGCGTCAATATAGTATTACTACTGATAGGGGGACTATTAGTGAATGGCCCCTATGCATTGATAACGACCGCTGTGTCGGCCGAACTGGGAACTCATCCTAGTTTAGGAGAAAATTCAAGGGCCTTAGCTACAGTGACTGCCATTATCGATGGAACTGGTAGTATTGGTGCTGCGGTTGGTCCGTTATTAGCAGGTCTAGTGTCTCGATGGAGCGGATGGGACAACGTGTTTTACATGCTCATGTGCGCGGATTTATTTGCCCTATTGGTGAGTCCGCTTTGCTTGTTCGTTGACGTAGAAATGAAATCATCGCAAGTAACGCGCATCCTGTGTTTTGCTGTTTCAGCTTCTGTCCAGATTAGTTTACAGAGACATAAGATCGTACATACAAAGACGAAGAGTTATTCAAATTTAGAATGCGAAACAAAATTTGCAAATTGATTTGCAAATTATCTGTAGACGCGGAGGTATGTGATTCTTACGTCTGGATCTACGTACTTATAACTTTGCTCGCATCTGCTTGATGCGACACCTAAAGAGGTGCAGCGTTTTCGAATAAAATTTCCGAAAAAAAAAAAAAACTACAGTCAATATACGAGAAATTTAATAAGGAAATGAATAGTGTATTTTGGACAGTATTTTTGTCATAACTGCTACACGAATCTAAATGTAGATAATTTTTAACGGAAAAAAGATAACGCGCTGTTATTTTAAATAATTTTTGAAATCAATATTTTTTAATTATATATACAAAATGTAAAAAAATGTAATTTTTTTATTGTATAATATCAGATGTTACCATACGAATTTATAATTATATTACGATAAAAATATACATCAAAGTTTAATATACAATCGTTTACTATACATATTTCTGTAATAAATTATTCTGTACCGATATAAACTTAAACATTAAACTTAAGGAATACCAGTGGGAATTATGTAGCTGATAGCATCGGCGAAGTCACCCCACGCAGCTCTTTGGGTTTGGAAGATGATTATCCAAGCCACCAAAGCAGCTGTCCAAATAATTGCCCCAATAGCAGAGAAAATTACATCTGAAACGTAAATTTGTATCGTTAGAGAAGGAAATCTCAAATTCGTTGTAGGGGGTAAATCGATCGATACCAACATTTTTTAATTTGCTTCTGTTCCTCGTAAGGTGATGCTACGAAAGCCTCCTTCGAGAACCAAACCGCGTTCACGGCCCACAGGAATGGCAGCAGCGCAAAACCAGCTACAACAAAGAAAAGTTGAAGAAAATATCGGCAAGTTGAGACATGACTTTTGGCTACGCTCTACGTTACTTTCCCTGTATTTATTATATGTCTAGGTTTTGGAGGAAAAGTGAGATAAGCGATTAATATCGGCAAGAAAGCAAAAGAAAAGCAATTGAAAAGAGGTCAACGATGTAAAAGCTAAACCGGCTAAACCCCATCTTAATATCTGACAAATCGTTGCGCAAAGTATCGGTATCAAGACCAAAAATTATAATCGCGTCGCAACGCCAACGTACCGCGAAAATACCACTTGCAGAGGTGCAATTTCTTCTCGTTCGACATTTTGGACAGGTCCATCGTGGCTCGTGGCGATGACAGCAGGCAGTTCCTAACTTAACTTCGGTTCTCGGTGTCGCGAGACCCCCTGCGTCTCCGTCCCTTCGATCAAATGATTCAGATAATGGTCAACATTGATCGGCGGGACGATTGGGGACGATTCTCGAATCGCGCACACGACCGTCAAACGCGAGTAAAATAACGACAAGAGAAAAAGAAAGGAGTTTCGGTGGGATTCGGCAGTGTCGCGGAGCATCTGGTGCGTCTGGTGGCGCTCCCAAGATGGCGCCGTAACCAGCGAGCAGCGACGCGACTGACGGCACTGCACGGCACTGCGGCGAGTCGCGCGCTCCCTGTGGCTCCCTGTGGCCCCCTGGCGCGTCAGCGTCATAGCCAGTGATAGCGCGTCGCGGGTCACGTGGGCGCGGGACGCTCGAGTCCGACGAGTCCCCGCCGAGGCCCGTGTCGCCAGGCCAGCCATTTTGGTACGTTAACATGGCGTCGCCGCCGGAGATTAATATGGCGTCCTCGGACATAATAACCGAAGTGGAGATTCAACCGGACATTCAGGAGGTCGAGATAGAGGCGATCCCGGTGGAGATACCGTGCGAGACCGTGGAGACGACGATCGAGGGCGAGGACGGGCAGCCGATGATAGCGCTGCAGCCGCTGCCGGAGCCGGGCCGCGAGGAAATCATACTGCAGACCCAAGAGGAGATCGTTGGCGCGGACCCGCTCAGCGTGTACGACCAGATCCCGGTGCCGGACAACGACATTTATGTCGAGTCCAGCCCCGGACCGTCGCGCAAGGCCGCTAAGAAGGCGCGTAAGAGCGGTGGCACTCGTTTCCGCGCGTCCGACCACGCGATCTTCGGCGAGATGGCAACCGAGACCAAGACTAGGAAGTGGGAGCAGAAGCAAGTGCAGATCAAGACGCTCGAGGGCGAGTTCTCGGTAACGATGTGGGCGTCCGGCACGGACGACGGTGAGTCTACGCCACGCGCCACGCTGGTGCAAGCGTTTCGGACATCTCTCTCTCCCTCTCTCTCTCTCTCTTTCTCTCTGCCACCTTTTCTCTCCTCTCTTAGACCGTATTTCTTTTTTTCTTCGCTCCTTTTATTCATCGAGTTCTCCCTTCGCCGAGCCTTCGGCCGTCAGGACCGTTCTTTCTTTCTTCCTATCTCTCCGTCTCTGTCTCTCTTTCGCTCTCTCCCCTCGTTCCTCCTGGCCCGTCGTATCCTCCACGCACACGGGCGGGTACGCACTTCCGGTGCGATGCCCAGATCGATACTGCGTCGTTGCACGGGCGCGCGATCGCCCCGCGGAAAAATCGGCGATCCGGGCCGTCGGCGTCGTCCGCGCGGCCCAGCCGGCTTGACAGGCCGCGTTGTTTGTTTTGATCGCGCGAACGCCATTATGCTTGGCCCCACGGGGGCAGCCATATTTTGAAAATGGCCTCTTTTACGCGGCGGATCGCCCGCCCGTCCACCGCCGAGCAAAATGGCGGCGATGGCGACAGCCGCGGCGAGCCGAGCGACGCGACGTCGCGGCGCATCGCGGCACTCGGTGTCCTGTCGACGTTGTTCCGACGATACATTTCAATTTTGCGTCTGTTTGAAAGAGAGACGGCTAGGGCGTTAGGACGAGCTAGCTGCGTTTCGTCAAGGGGGGAAAAAAATGGCATGTATCTCAACAGTCCGAACCGTACAAAAGAAGTCCAGGCGACGCGCCGGAGCCGGAGCGATGCTCTCCGACTTCTGACGTCACGACAGATCCATGTTGCACTGCGAGCGCACATACCGGGTGTGCTCGGTCGATGACACGGGCGAGCCGGGCGAGCGATCCCCGATCGATATTTCGTTGATTCGCGCCTCCCGTTTGTTATGTTATTTAAAAACCGAATCGTATTTCGTAAAAATACTCCGAAACGACCTTTGCCATTATTGTCCTAGTTAATTTCTTCGGAAAAAACTTAGGGGAGGGGGACTATTGGACGCGGATATCTCCTTCCTTTCAGCACATGCATTCCCATATCTTTATCCCATACGGTTCCTGAATAATTAAACACTTTTTTTTAAGGTTGCAACGAGAAAAAATAATGTTAAAATGTATTTAAATATATGTCATAATTTTAGGTTTAAGAAATTTAATACTTTTATTTTTGAGAAAACTCAGAAGGTAATTAAAGCATTGATAAATGTACAAAGAATAGTGTTAATTGCCTAGTTCATAGAAAATTATAAGAAATTAAATTAAGATTCGTCTTGGCCTCGACTTGATATTATAATAATTTTAATGGAAATTGTGTCTTGTTGCAATTTTATTATAAATTTTTTTCCTAAATGTTTCCTCCAACAATCCCGCCAAGTTAATTGTTTTCTCTTGTCAGATATAATTTCATAAATATATAAAAATATCTATATATTATATAGAGTTTACACACAGAATATATAATCTATATATCACGAACTATATGATATATTGTTAAATGATATATATCGTATATCGTATAGTTAGTAAAAGTAACAAAAAATTGAAAAGTTACCGTAGCTTTTTTGGGACCGCTCTCCGTTTGTTGCTGTTAAAGGTAACATCCTATTAGCGCCTGACCTGGATGTGGATGTTCCAGATGAAGGTTCGAATCCAGAACCGGATCCCGACTACACGGAATACATGACGGGCAAGTCCAATGCCAAGTTCAATTCGAACAGCTCGGTGTCAGACGGCATGCCTGGTTTGGATCTCTCGGATCCGAAGCAGCTTGCCGAATTTGCGCGACCCGGTCATAAACTGAAGGTGCGCAAGCCTCCGGTGATGGACGGCGTCGAGCGAACGATCGCGTGCCCCCATAAGGGATGCACCAAGATGTTTCGCGATAACAGCGCGATGCGCAAACATTTGCATACGCACGGGCCACGGGTGCACGTGTGCGCGGAATGCGGCAAAGCTTTTGTCGAGAGCTCCAAACTCAAACGGCATCAATTGGTGCACACGGGAGAGAAACCGTTTCAGTGCACGTTCGAGGGATGCGGGAAAAGGTTTAGTCTCGACTTCAATCTCCGCACTCACGTGAGAATCCACACCGGCGACCGACCCTACGTCTGTCCATTCGACGGATGCAGTAAAAAGTTCGCGCAATCAACGAACCTCAAGTCGCATATATTAACTCACGCGAAGGCCAAGTAAGTTTCGCTTCTTTGTTCACGCGAGATTTGAAATAAAAACGAAAAAGACAAGCCTGAAAAAATTTTTTCGAGGAGCTATTTAGACGGAGATAATTTAGAAATTTAGATAATCATTATCCCCTGGTGTGCCAATTGGCTTTTTAAATTGCTTAAATTCATTGTAAACGCTCGTAATTTAGATTAGAAGATCAATATAGCAAAATGTTAAGTAACAAAGAAAAGGGAAGTTAAATATCTGACGAGATCTTGTTTTGTGTAATTTCAGATCCCGAAACGCGATTGGGAGACAAGTACAACAAATTCAACTTCAACAGCCTCAATTCGTCCAAGTTGAAGTTGCAGATGTGGACAATCAACAGTTCATTGTCTACGCCGATTAGCCCCCCTAAACGTTGATCTCGTATATCTCCCGCTGAACACTACTACTGAAGTATCGTAACCATTAATTATTAATCTAAACAATGTAAATATTTTTACGGCGCGTACAAGTGATGTCATTACACATGACACGGGCAGTCTCAACTAGCTGTCTTAAAAGAATTAATGAAAGAATAATACCTCTGTGCTTAGATACGAATTACTTGAGAAATGTCTGGAGCACCATATTACCGTAAAACACGAGAGGGCAAATAAAGTTAAGCAAGATTTAAATTAAAAAAAAAAAAGAAAAAAGATAATGTACCTTCTAAGATACCGCAAGCTAGACTGTGTTGCGTACTGCTCAATTTCTTGTTCTATCAAGAGAAATCGAGTGCGCTTGCATAAAACACATATATATACATATACACACATACACGTACACACGAGACTGTATATATATATAAATATATATAAGTACAATTAAAATATTGTATACAGTATATTTTGGAGAAATTCAGATGGGAATAAACCACGAAGATGCATCTTTTTCCGTCGGACTCAATTGTACCATCTTGGTAATATACGACTTTTACACTGTATAATGCTGAAACTTGTTGATAGTCGATGAAGAGAGAGAGAGGAGAAGAAGGAAAAGAAGTTACGCGTGTGTAACGTATATTACGAAATCCGTGAATATTACGCAATCTTTATCGTACGATTCGGTACTGTTTTTTTTTTTTTTATTATCGAGGGCTGCATAATCGGAAAGATGTCGCGACAGAATATTTGACGGGTATAGAAAGAAAATGGAAGTAACAGACGCGAAGAGAGAACATTGTACAAAAGAAAAAGTATATCGAAATGACGTTACTGCATCCCGATGTGATATTTGCGAAAACGTTGCGACGCCTGCGTTCGATGCACGCGTATCGAACGATTTGGAACGACTTTGGCGATACTTGAAATTTCGAGTAAGAAGCAATATAGCCATGGATAGATTAATATCGAATTAGAATAAAATGTTTACTGCGTGCATCTCTCATTACGTCACTGATCATAATTATTCGCATATCATAATTTTATACGCATGAATGTTAACAGGCATACTTACGACATGAGCACGCATGCACCAGCCTGTACTAAATTAGGTAAACTTTGGGTAATTTGTTTAAATCGTGTAAAGTATATATTCTTTCGTAAAAAGAAAGATTTTACTTTGTAGCTGTGTATATACCAATACAAAAAAACCAATACCAATATGAAATTGGTAGTGTTTTCTTGTACAATCCAATATCTTTTTATAACAAAGAAAGAGAAAACGGTTGATTTTTTTAAATTATTTAGCGCTTAGATGATGGTTTGACAACCCTTTTTCGTCAATAAACTTCATTTCTATTGTTCCTTTTGGCAGTTATCATTATACTTCGCAGTAGGCATCTTTGTATGACAGATACAAGTATATATACATATATATATGTTAAAAATGTGAAATTTTTAATATATTGTACGGTCCATGTTTCATTAATTCAATAACATTCGCAAGAAAACGAAAATTTAATAATTGCTTTAAAAAAAAAATATATATATATATATATATATCTTTCCAAGCCCGTTCCGATTTTATATATATATATATAAAAGTTTGAATATAAAATACAGGTAACTATCCAACAAGAAGAAACATTGTCATCTGCTTTTTGAAAGGAGGTAATTCAGTAATAATGTGTGTGTATGATTATATCAATGCTATTCGTAGAAGATAGAGATATCTTCGGAAAGCATATGCGCGCGCGCATATGGATTTTTTTGTTTTATTCGTAAACTGCACTAGCCCGTGCATCGTTTTTCACGGTATATGTTTAAGTTCGATAATTTATATGAAAAAAAATATAACACGAAATAAAAAATATATATTTCTATGCTTATATTTTATTTGTGTCTGTCATTTTTCACTGCGCGAAAACGACATCCTTCGATTACTTCAGGACCGCTAAGTTATTAACAAGACTCAGGACACAGCATTGAAGTACACTAATTCTATTGATTATACGTATAAATATATATAAGACATATATATATATATTTTTGTCCGGAGCAGTCCGGAGTATGCAGGATAGTATCGTTCGTGGCAAATCTATCCGTTAAATGATGTCAGATTGCTTGGAGGAATGAATATCCGTACAAACATAATTCTCTACAATTAATATCTTCCAGATCGGCCGTCCCTACCTTTGTCGTCCCTTTTCCGGCGATCTTTGGATCTCGATCGTCTGTCGCGCGATCGCGATCGGCGCTTGCGATCACGGCCGCGTGAACGCGAACGCGATCTAGATCGTCCTCTGCCGCTCTTCTTGCGACTGTATAAGTAGCGGCGCAGCTCACGCGAGATGGGCTTCAGGTGCATAAAGTTGCAGAATCCTGAACGCGTGCATTCTCTGAAATTAAAAGGAAACAAGAAATATATAAGAGCATTACCAATTTTATTCATTATCACATATATGTTCGCACGACTGAATGGTTTCTATGTCAGGTTACCCCATTTCGTATTGACGACAGCAGGCCTCTCTGAAATCCGTCACTGGCGAGAGTTCAGCGTATACCGGTCTACCGCCAAACCAACGGTTGTTTAAATCGTTCACAGCTCTCTCCGCATCTTCCTCCCTGCGAAACTTGATGTAAACATTGCCTACCAAGTGATCGCCGAGATTGTCGCACACGTTCATCTCTTCGATCTCGCCGTACTTGTCTTCGCACTCGACAAAGACGTCCTCAAAGAAATTATCGTAATGTTCTTGCATTTCTTCGTCAGATACGTTCGCCACCACTGGAACAAAAGTAGATATATACGGTTTTAATTTGAAAAGGAATTGAACAAGGTATCTAACGTGCAAACTTGATAAAACGAGTTATAATTGTAAAATCATAATATTACTTACGGTGAGAGCCGTCTGCGCTCTTGGCAGAATTCTGAGGATTTACATACAGGTTTTGGAGTAGACATGTCTGGAAAAGAATGTACGCAGTTAATTCGTTTAAATATAATAAATGTTTATCGACTACTTAAATATTTAAAAGCTATAGACAACAGTTATGGTATGGTTGAAGGAAAGTTAAATTATTTCTTCGTTGCGCGGGCAGCTAATGAAAGGTAGAAAATTAATTATACGGTTTCGAATTAGATTATACTACTAATTATTTAATACACACCTGGCTGAACGTGGGCTTGTTGTGAATACGCGAGCACCGGTCACCGTGGCGGCAGGCGCCGATTTTGAAGTAGAAGGAGCAGTTTACTCTGAAAAGGAAAGGAAAAACGTTAGGTTAGGATAAAAGTCACTCGCGTCTCTCCTCCTCGTTTACGACTCGGCGAGTCTCCTCTTACTTGTCCTTCTCAGTGCCGAAGATAGATGCTAAATACTCCGCCATGACTCACGTCCCCTCGAGCACGAGATTATTCCGACGGTTGTTGTTAACCCGCTCGAAATCATCCAAACTTGTCGGGCATCACGCGCCGAGTAACGTCAAAATGGCGGCCATATTGGTTGGTACTCATGAACAGGAAAAAGACGCGGTTGCATTTTCACGAAACAGAAGCCACCAATCGAAACTCTTGAGATGCAGAAAAGTAATATGGCTGCTGATTAGAAAATGTGCACGAATGTTCGAAAACGATCAAATAGTTGCTTTCCATTCACACTCAAGTGATCTGAGCCACTCCAGTTATGTGAGTATTTTATACTCAGGTAAGATATATGTCATTTTGTATTTACCTGCTTATTTTGGTGACAAAGCTATCGCATAACAAATAACAATTAACAATACATTGCAGGTTCATAATCTTACTTTTGATATGTGAGTCTATTAGACTCACTATATATATATAAAGCAAAGGTCTCGATTGTGGATAAAAACTTGATTAAATCTCACTTGCCAGCATGCAAAAAGAACGTGCATTCAACTGATCGAGTTATGACACTTATGACGTCACAATGAGAATTATCTGACAATGAGTTTGGATGTAAATGGAAAGCAACTTATATCGCCACGAAAGAACTTTTTTTTTTCTATAGATATATCATATACTATTGTGAATACGCGATTGTTACTCTTTTGCATGCTGACAAGATTCAAGTATTCAACTAATAGTTTTTATCCACAATCGAGACCTGTTTTAGTGAGTCTAACATCAGACTCAAAAGTAAGATTATAAACCTGTATTGTTAAATAAAAATCGAATATTAATTTGAACTAAAAAATTATATATATATATATATATATATATATATATGCATGTCTAATTAATTTTATTAAGACGTATCATAATTCTATTTAATGTAAAACATTAGAGGATAATAATAGATCTTAAAATTAATATCATATTATATATTATATAAATTAATGTTACATCGTAAAACTAATAATACGTCGAATTTTTAACAGTCACGCAAACTTTTATTAGACTATCTACTTTTAATAGTAATCGGTAATATTCTTCAATTACTTCTGAAGACCCTATACGACGTACTTTAGATCTATCACAGTCAGCAGTATTATAATTTGTGAATTATATAATATCTCGGGAAAGAGCGAATGAAAACGCTAAATTTATTTGGCAGCTAAGCATAAAATACTGTCGAGAAAATCATTGGCGTTTATGCGAGTGCATATTGCATTTCGTACACATGTGAGCTTTCAGCTTTGAATAGCGTTTAATGAATAGCGTTTAATAATGGGTCTCCGGGATACTTCTCATTGACAAACGCAGCGATAAGGATATCTCGGCTATGATCTCGATAGATATCACGAATAATATCCCTATAACACGTGGAATAATACTCGATTGTCACGTGCATATATCTGCATCAGACGGGATCGCTAACAAATAAATAATTCCTTTTTTGCCGTATATGACCTAAGATTTAGAGCCATACTTTCACCATTAAATCTATTTCGGATCTATCATTCGCGTCAGAATTTAGGATTCTATTTATAATTCGATACATCGGGAAAAACATTTGATGAATCAAGGTACACGCATATAAAATGTATAAAATACGAACGTATATAAAATTGTAATAATACATGTAATAATAAATTTATATTACAAATATTTTATTTCTAAAGTAATAAATAAATATATCTTAATTATTTCTTATATATATTTCCTACATTCTGTTTTAGTTCTTCATTGACAAGGCCGAACTTGTCCTAGTCATCAAGTTGTCGTGTTCCGCAGAGTCCCAGCCACCTGTCTAATAATGAGCCTCCGTATCCGGTACCGCCTAACCGTTTCCGGGGCTGGATGTTACCCCCTGCGGCGTCCTCACACGCGACCCCCGCGCAAAAGGGGGCACGAGACCCCAAAAACCCTCCACGCTCCAATGCACCGCCTTCCCCTGAGTTTTCCTGGGGAACGGACCCTCCCGCGGCGGGTGCGTGTCTTCGGCATCCGGACGATCGATTTGTTATTACGGCTCGTCATTGTGTCAGTGTGAGGGAACAGTGAGAACTCCAGCACTCGTGATCGTCGCTATTTTCCACGAACCACATTCTAGGTAATCGTTCTAGAGACGTATGCTCTCAGGATACGATAATGCTGAAAACGTAGTGGCAATGATGAGACACAGGGTGAAAATAATCCACTTTTATTTCTTTATTTATTTAACTATTTACAACTACTGTATACTACTCCCTCTCATCTATTGTGAGATTTGGGGAACCCAACCCAGAGAAAGTTTCATTACTTTCACTCACAAATTTCAAAATTGCGAATTTTAAAATTATCCCTAAATAAATGCGGCTCGAAACAAGAATACAATATTCTTTTCTTTTGTCTCAAATTAGAATTTGTATTATTACCTACAAAATTTGTATATAACATATTTTAATCGTTTATTTGTGAAATTAATATACGCGTATGAGATATAATTCTTTTGGTCGGTATGATTAATGATTGGGCGGAAAAGTATCATTTAGAATGCACATCTCGCTGTGGATCCCGACGCAATTCGTGAACACAAATCGATTTCACACTCCCGCTGAGTATAAATTAATAGACACTTACGGGTGCGTTTTGATGGGTTGTGTGTTCCGTGTACCAGGTGTTAGCCGTGGCCTCCTCCTGCTAGGATGCACCGTGAAAAATCGCTTTATCCATGGAGCGGTTAATCCAGAGCCCCTTATGATTGCTCTGAAAATCTGTGTAATGTATAAATGTGTTTAAATGTATCTCGGAGAGCAATTGAAAATGTCATCACAAAAATATATAATAGTGCACTAAATTATAATATGTTAATTTTAAATACCACAATAAAAGTTAGATGTAAAAAATTTCTCATTCTTTCGGTAATTTCGCCTTTTATCTCGCTTGCATTAATTTTCACAAAACTCTTGGTTCAAGGCGCCACTATAATACAATTTGAATCACGTAAAAAACTTTGAAATGTATATTTAGAAAGTATGTTTTATTTCCCTCTTATAAGTTTGTCTGATATGGATTTTAAGTAATTTTGAGAAAAATCTAAAGCAGAAGCACACTATTAATTTTGATTATAATTCGGTTTGTATATTCGAAATAGAAGGGGATGCTTTAAATTTTAGCGCATTTTATCGCGTTGTACGCTTTTTATTTTGCAAATATCGACGGCAAATCTTTTCGGCGGCGCGCGTAGGGATAATATTTATTCGATTGTCGATGCGAAGTGAGATTGCACGGATCGTCTCGTCAGCGCCGGAATCGCATTTAAGCGCGTACACGTGGCCACGCGGGCTTTGCCATTTAAATCCGATCCCCTTTAGTTATCTCTCGATCTCGAGGATCAAAAATTCTGCCGGACAATGGACCCGTCCCGACGCAGTATTTTCATTTCGGATTATACCGAAACAAGCTGCGGCCGCTACATTCGATTGAAGTATACGCGATTAGCAAAGCAAAAAGAGAGAAGCGATTCTTGGTTTTTCTAAAACCCACTGTAGAGAATCTGTAATTCGCATCAGAATTCAGATTTGTATTTCATATAATTTTATATGCTGTGCATATGTATATCATTGTTGTAAAACCGAATTTCGCAGCTCCCAAGTTCTCCTCGTTAGATAATATTTGGATTAAATCTTTCTTTGAAAAAGTTGCTTATTACATATACATTACGAATATAATTATAAAACACCGATTAAATATTTTAATTACTTTAACACGTGTGATACTACACGCGAAAAGTGTCAGTGTGCAAGATGCAATTATTAATGAATGGGGATATTAATTACAGCCGTGGGAACTGGAAACGCCGTTTTCCCGATTCTTTCCGGAGAAGCGTCACAGATGGAACTATAACTCACCCAGGTTCGACGTACCCTCACCTCATAATTTCGGAGCTGCTAATTATCGATGTGTAATAGATGAGGCCCGAAATCATCCGGAAATGTAAGGATATTTGTAACAGGCCTTAGTTTATTAGCTGAGCGGCATTATCAAAAAGAGAATATCTCCTCTGAATTTATCTATTGCTAAATACTATTGTAAATACTAAATACATAAGATAGAACAGTTTTAATACAATTATTCATTACAATGTAAAAAGTGATCATTATATAAATACAGTAAATATTATAATAAATAATTCTAATAATAACTATAAATATAATATAGATAAGTAATTATTATTGCAGGCTAAGAAAATAGTTTTCAAATTAAATTGCAATTACTGCAGAAAATAATACAAATCGATATTTTTGCCGTGTCAAAAGAATTAAACATTTTCTTTAAAATAATATTAATTCTAAGAAATCTTATCTTGCACAGTAAAATGAAGAACATATTTCACTTATAATAATTTTTACGAAGTGCAAAATCTCGTAAAAAATAATCGGTGGAGCTTTATTTTATTTGTGAAATATTTTTCCTCTTCGGTAGATTTTCTGCTACAAGTAATATGAATTGCACGACCATCGAGATAATTTTTATGTCGCGCCAATAATGCATTCGACTCAAAACAGGTGACACTCTTTTTTTATTCCCGACACGTGATACCTTTCATACAAAATTACAGTAAATATTGTCTGGTTAGAGAATGATGCGTGCATCTGGCAAACATATTGGCGTAGCAGTAGTGTATTATTAAACGTTATTATCTAGCGCTTAATAACGTGTTGGTGAAATCAGATCCTACCTGTTACGGTACGCATAATTACAGGTTCGCTCGACAGGGCCAAATGTCGCCGAAGTGGTTAACCCGGGACGCAACCCTTTGCAACGACGTTGCGGCTGCACGTGACTCGCACGTGCGACCAATTTCTTTTCTATTACGACAAGCTTATCCGTGATTCGACGATGTGCTCTTCGCCGTTGTAACAGATTCTCGAGAGAGATATAACAACTCGAGCGCAAAAGTGAATTAGCAATTGATAAGAGAGAAGGAGTGGAAGATACAGTAATTATGTTATATATTATAAATATTATAGTTTGACTGCAAAGCCTATCACTTTAGACTATTTATAATTTGTGTCAGATATCAAGACAAAATTCTATTTATATTTTGCGTGCCATGTACCTTAATATATATTTTACGTATGCTTGTGTGGTATTCTAATTCTTGTAATGCATATTACGCGGTTCATAAGGCTATAAGTAGAATTTTATCTTAAATAATGACACGAATTATAGATTGTCTAAAGTTTTATATTGTATATATTTCTATATAATATTTATTTCGACATGTTTCTTCTATGCACATATCTTTATAAAATATATAATATGTTTTATGCCTTTATACAGCCCATCAAAATTGGTGTATGTTTAGGTAAAAGGCTGCGTACAAGTGTGAAAAAAAACATTAATGTGCTTCACTTTATTACTTGGCGTCGCAAGTTTTCTCTCGCTCGACGGTTTATAACCGGCTTTCTTCACTGCGATGGACTTTCGTTCGTGTCCGTCGGACAATTACGAATTCATGAAGCCGCCGTAGACTGCACTTGAAAATTCTGTAAGTTCGATATGAACAAAACCTATAGTTAGGCAAGTTCGCAAATAACGAACAACATTCAACAACGATGAAAACTTTTCGCGAAAATGCCAAGCGTAAAGGGCAACGCTTTATTCAGTAGTTGACGACAGACAGTTGACGGCTATGGAATGAAACATTATCATTTTAATGATTAGCGTTTTTAATGAGCTTGAATAGAATATTTAAAAGAATATTCAAGTATTTGACAAGATTATACAATTTACCTATAAAATATTTACATTTATATTCCAATACTTCGTATCTTACATATTTTATATAGTTACAATTGTCGCTGTCTAAGAGAAATCGAAAGAAAGTCTTTTTCTATGCTATTTATATCTGATTTTACTGTCAAAATAAATAGCTATTAATATATATCGTGCAGAGAGAAATGATAGTTGCCATGTTTTCAAAGATCCTTCAATAAATTTAGATTTCACCTTTCTTGTTACATGCCTATTCCAACTTGAATTACTTTGATATAAGCAGGATTTGATTATATTTTAGCAGCTTAATGAAATAATTAATTTCGCACAAGTTTAGATTTTCAAGCATTTGCTCGGTAAATAAACTCTCACTAATTTTTCTGCTTGATTGTATCCGATGGCGAAGTTTAAACCCGTTTCTTCATTTCGTTTTTCCATATTTTTTAGACGTGATTGCGCGGATTTTCTTTATGTATAAGAGCCATCTTGTCATTTTTGAGAAAGTATACGTTCCGATAAGCCGCGGTTCTCCCGACGGCGTTCCGGGACGTCGTTCCTAGGAACGGGAACGACGACGGTTCCTTATCAGATCGATGAAGAGGCGGCACCGCTACCCCAGCAACCAAGGGGTAGGCAGGCTCTGCTGGTCGCGCGTTCGACGAATGGGGTCGTAGCTGGGCTTTCAACCCCGGCATGGCTTCCGCCTTGCTGCTCGCCGCTTTTCGATTTTAGTTCAGCGAGAGACCACCTGAACGATCGTAGCACGGTAGGTGGTCGGCAGGAAGCTGCGGAAGCTCACGACTTTCGGGCGCGAAATCGGCAAACCCTTGGAAGAACATTCAAGGACGATCCTGAAAACGGGCGGTGGTGTACCCTATGAAAAATCGCACTTGCGACAATTTGGTGACGTTTCTTGTGACGAGCAGATCTGCGGGGAATGTCTAAATTGTCAGTGCGAGTGCGTGGGAAGAATAATAAGGAAACTTGAAGAAAAACTTGAGAAGAACCTTAAATTAGTACAGCGCTGTTTTTTTACAGACACTCAGAGACGATAGTCGTGACAGCCTGGACAATTGTAAAAACCGTGAATATTTCAGATGTTAATGTAATTGCAAAGTGCAATTAGGGAACTTTTTCTTAAGTATATATTTAAGACATGTGAATTTTCTTATAGTGATTACTATAAGAATTGCAGACGATAATCGTGGTAACCTGGACAATCGCCGTAATGAACAAATCTGAGGGAGGACGATTAAAGTGTCAGTTGCAAAATGCAATCTGGCAACTGAAAGATGGCAGCCTCAAAATGTTTCAGAAATAAGTAAATTCTTTATAATGGAAAGAATGGCCAAATGCAATCGTAATATTTAAAATCAGATGTCTTCGTTGAAAAAACCGTTTATGTTCGCGAAAATAGAATATAATTTAGAGTGCCATCATTTTTATCTAATAAACGAAAAAGTATATATAATTATAACAGAAGCGTTCACGTAATTACAATATTTCCCAATAGAAGTTCTTGGAAAATTTTATGCAAACATTTCTTGCAATGAAAAAGTAAAGGAAGTCACGCGTTAAACCTAATGACGCGTGAAACAAACAGCAATGTAAAATCAGCAATGGGATAATGACGGAGAAGATTTCAAGTCAATGTAACTAATTGATGCCCAATATAACTAATGCGTTGCAATTTTTATCACTGTTCTTCCGTAACTACAAGAAAGTGAATTAAAGATTTGTTAAATATAGAAGGGTTTTACAATCAAGAAAGGAGATAAAAATATGAGGACGCATAATAAGAAGATATTATTCTCTTCGTCGTAATATCATAAG
Organism: Temnothorax nylanderi; assembly: GCF_030848795.1. Taxonomy (NCBI): domain Eukaryota; kingdom Metazoa; phylum Arthropoda; class Insecta; order Hymenoptera; family Formicidae; genus Temnothorax; species Temnothorax nylanderi. The sequence goes on along the minus strand of NW_027249331.1, from coordinate 147,695 downwards.
TAGCATCGTTGGACACGAATCGAAGCATCTCGAGGCGTAAGCGCCAAGTGTTAACAAGTGTTTGGACAAATCTCGACACGTGCCCGGAGTGGTTCGCCAAGACACGTGTCGCTGTTTAGAAATATTATCCTGCACGCGCCTAGGTGGCACGTGTCGATCGTATCTCTCCCGATCCTCGAGACGTGCTCGAGGACGCCGTAGGCGCGATCGAAAATTCCGGCAAACGATGCGATCGTTCGACGCATCGTCCACGAGGATTTGGAATTCAGTTGCCAGCATCGTCCGATAATTAAATGATTATCGCTCAAGGCGTCTAAAACGAAGAATTAAATGGCGTGAGATACAGGACAGTCTCGTCGTTCTACTTCTAGTCACATAATCTAGTCATATTTTTCGTTAATTAGTGATCGATCTTCAGATCTAATAAGCGACATTAAGGAAAATAGATTGTAATTAACAGCCGGGAGACCCCTAATCATCAAATCTGGGTGATTATTGCGCGAACTGGACACCGGACACCGTCATCATGTATTCGATGGACAATCTCGAGCGGGATATGATGAATCGGCAGTACTTATACGAGGCGCACAGCTTCCTCGGCAACCCGGCGATTCCGGCTTTGCCGCCGCACTGCGGGGTACCGACCACGGCGACGCTTCCGGCGGTGATCCCGTCGCAGATCCCGTCGTCCCATCATCCGTCCGGTAGCACCGGTAGCACCAGCGGCAGCGAGCATTATCTCTACGACGAAAACAGCAGTGACAATGAGAGCGTCTACAGCAGCGATCAGGAGAATCACGCGAGAGAGTGAGTGCGCCCCGCGTGACCGCGGAAGTGCTTCCGCTGCACTTTGTACTCTCGGACTTCTTTGTTTTCTCTTTCCTTTCTTTTCTCAGCCTGGAGAACCCAGAGATGATCTTTCTCCTCGAAATTGCTGATTCTTTAAGTTCGGCTTAAAATTAATTCGAAAAAATTTACTTTGAAATATTAATTTTCTGAAGTAACGATTTCAAGTCATGTCACACAATCTTTAAAATGACACTTCTTGGGTGCTGGGTGATACTAGAGCATATATTTTAATATTAAACTATGAATAAAATCGAATTTTTTTTGATTGCGCTTTACAAATTCGTGTAAGTAACGTTCGCTACTTTTGTGCGTAGACGAAGTCGGAGTAACCGGCGCGGCGGGGCACCGGGAAAATGTCCGAGACAAGTGCAGGTACAGCAACGGCAGGCGGCGAACATGAGAGAGCGAAGACGTATGCAGAATATAAACGACGCCTTCGAGGGCTTGAGGGCCCACATACCGACCTTGCCGTACGAGAAGAGACTGTCGAAAGTCGACACGCTAAAGCTGGCGATCGGTTACATAAACTTCCTCAACGAGCTCGTCAGGGCGGACAAGGGTAACGACTCTTTGACGGGCAATAGCGGTCTCTCGAGGTGCTCCAGCCGGGACGAATCCAAGAAGGTCATAGTCCGTGGTGAGGCCAATTTTAATTACATCTCTAAAGGCAGTTCTCGATTAATGCGTCGCGACAGTCAATTTCATTTCTACATCCATACTGGATGCTAAAAAAAAATTCTTAAGATTACTTAGTACGTGTTTATGTCGAAAGATATTTATTAAGTCTTTGATAAGGTTGACATCAAGCCTTTTATAACGCGAAAAATTTGATGGGTTCATCTCTTTATATTTACAGCATTAAACCGACGTCGTTAAACCAGAATTAAAATTGCTCTAAATTAAAGTCTATACTTGAAATTATTATAAAATGGAATTTTATGTTTGTTAGCTTTTCCGAATTATGATATTTTCGACGAGTTGACGAAAGGAAAATCGAGTCGCAACTAATCGAAACGTGTTAACGTCGAGAGCTGCCAATATTTTGTACGATGTAGTCGCGTATTCTACGCGCGTGGCTTAAATTTTGCAACGTGACGTACGAAACGTGTACAAAATTGGAAACTCGTTGAAATTTCGTCCGTGATTCGATTTTCACTGCGCTGGCCGCGAGATTTGGTCCGATAATGCAGAACGGTATTGCCGCACTCCACGCCATTTCGATATTATGTGCACAACGTATTAGCGTCGGACCGGCGCGGGCGCGAGCCGCTTCCGCCCCACGCGGAATCGTAGGTCGATTTATCATAATTACCCATCTACCCTTTATTCCAGGACAGGTGTCCCCGTTAGATACGGGGTGCTTCGAGGTGAATTCGCCTGTCCAGGGATAATTGAGAGATTATCAAAAGTTTCGGGAATCGCGCGTACCTGCCCGTTACGTACACGCTTCGCTCTCGCAGTTTTATCAACTTTCGATTTTTTTAATTGCGATTTATCGCGAAAATTAGTCGAGGTGTTTATCTATGTGGAGGCATTGATATTTTGGCAATTTTAATCGTTAATTTCACACTTTTTTCATGGATTAAGGTAAAAGTCCCTGTGCCGATTCTAATCCATTTTCCGCGACCTCACGGTCACCAAGCTTATAGCTAATCTTCATCGAATTGCGACTTTCAGGCAGCGGTGGGAATCCGTTCATCTCACACTCGCTCTCGTGGTCGAGAAAATCGGATATCTCGCCGAATGGCACGATGTATGCGAAGGTCTGGACGCCGGAAGATCCGCGAACATCGAAAAACGGGACGACGTTCGAGTAGACGGCGAATTTGACTTCATCTTATAAGGAAGGGAAGGATCGGACGCGTCGCACGGTCCGCGAGGATGTTTCTCATCAGAGTGTTATTTAGTGTTTAAGGGAAAGCGTGTCTAGTCACACCGGTCCTCGTATAATGCGATTTGTACCTTACGATCATCGAAATGTCTCCGATTTTTCGGGCGACGGGGATGGTCACCGATATTTATACATCTCTTGCGACTTCGTCGGGAAGGCGTTACAGCTTGAATTGAATTAGCCATTGTAAGATATACGCGCGTAAAAATTTGAGTTACGGGGATTTTTTATTTAAAAGTGGAAACATGATTCTTGTTTATTACTTTTTTTTTTTAAATAGTATTACAAATGCAGTCTGAGTGTCTTCGACAGAATTTTGAGAGACTACGAAACATGTTTTTGAAAGAGAATAATGTTTTCTTGATTTATTTCTGGAGCGATTACTCGCGTTTATTTTGCGATGGTCGATTCAGTTTAATTCTTGCCGTTTTGCGTTATGCAGATCTATGCGTTTGTATCTACGAGATGTCTTTACAAACGTTCTGTGGAACGTGCTTTGTAAATAGGAATTATCGAAATAGGCGAATTACAATGAGATAAGCACCGTTTATACATAATTAGCGCGACGTAAGAGAGATGATGCATAGCGAGCATCATTACTGCTACTGTGAATAACAAAGCCAAATAAATGTAGTTCCGAGAACCTCATTGCGTTTATTATTCACCACGCAGGTCTTTCAAAAGTATGGACAGACAAAACTCACGTCCCTTTCTTCAAAAGGAAATCGAAGCATGCAGATAAGTATAATTTCTGACAATAAACGCCGCAAACTAAATTCCACTTCATCTATAAACGCTTTCATTCAGTTAAATAACATAATTGAGTCGCATCGAAGTCAAAGGGTTCGTTAAACTGAGACAAAAGATAAAATTTTTATTGTCTTTGCAATATTAAGAAACTTATTGAAGCTATACCGTCATTTGATGAAGTTATCACCGTGGAGTTTTTAAGTCATCAAATCTCGTCCGCGTTTCTGTAGTTTCGTGATTTCGAAGATGCTTTTAAGCAGCATTGTGCCGAAATAGCGCAGCGGCAAGATGGCCGAAAGCGCCGAAGGGTTGATAGCGCTCTAAAAGGTGCTCCTTGTGTTTTAGCAGGGGTGGATTCGGGCAAGAGAGAAAAAGAGAGATAGAGAGAGAGAGAGAGAGAGCAGGAAACGCGGGGAGACGCGGTGGGCGGTACGTCGATATTGCGGCGTCGCGGCGCCCTGCGACTCAGCGGGGATAATGGCGTCGACGGCTGCGAGTCTTCTCACGATCCTTCGCTTCTTCCTCCTCGTCGTTCGCGACGCCGTGGCTAGTTCCCGTTTCCCGCTCTACCTCTTCCTCGCCGTCCTTCCGTCCTCACGACGGTCTTCCTCTTTCTCTCTATCTTTCCAGTTGCCGTTGCGGGGAGATCCATTATCGCACATCATTATCGTCATTAGCAACTCCGCGAGGCCGCGAGCAACGCGGAAGATAAGGAACTTCAATCCTGCGTTGCGTTATTACGCGTTCATATAGGGTGAAACATTGTCCAGTCTATTACAATCGCGATGGTCTTTTTTATCGCCATGAGTTTCATTATGCGTGATTGCATTCTGGAAAAATGACGGTGACCTTGAGAACTCTTAGACACCTCCGTCTAACGAGTGTATTTTACGCGTTGTTCTGACATCTCTTTCAAAGTTTCGCATGCCGCTTGATTTTTTTATGCATCATACTGTAATTAATTAAAAAATGAATCTCCTCGTATGGATTTAAATGTCTGCTGTATAAATATCTTTTAACAAATTACGTACATATCATCTTCTTTATCTCTTGCAATTTTTTAGACGTTGAGGGAATTAGATGCAAGATCGTCTTAAAGATTCTTTCTTTCACAGAGTAACGCGAGGAATGCAGATTTTTTTCTCAAGCAAAAAAATTGAGAAAATAAAATGAGGGTTAAAGCCTGGGCAGAGTTAAAATTTTCCCCGAAATTCGGAGTTGTCCGTCAGACAGATTCGAATAAAATACAGTGCGCGAGCCGCGCTCACTCGGCGACCCGCAGAGCGCGGTGGGCCACTATCAGCTGTGAAAACAGCGTTGTTTATAGACACCGCGGCACAATGAGGTGTAATTGAATCCATATTCTACCGGGGGTGTGTGCCCGTTGAACCCGAACCCTCTCGACGTCGAGGGGGGCCAGCGGAACGGCGGCCCCCCTCGCCCTCGAGTACTGCCTCCGGGGTGGTTGTACTTAACGGTTCGGGAAATCGAGGGTGGCCGTCGATTTGTGGACAATTAGGGACGATTTCGTGGCCTCCACCGGGAGGAGGGGAGGAGGCGAGTCGCGTATAACTACGATCGATTCCAAACTTTCATCGTCCGATAAGACGCGTCTCGCGTCATTCGATAAACGTGTCCGACGAACGTTCAATAATCTTCGACTCGACTCGCCGAATTTAAAGAGAGATTTCGCGAGAAATAAAATGTTGAATTTTTCATAAAATCCTTTCTGCGTGCTTGTATAAAGAATCCGGAGAGACTGCTCGGATGACTTTCAGGCAAACATCCCTTTTCTATTTGTCATCACACTTGAGTCGCATAATTTTAATACATTTAGCATATTCTCTCAACTTTATCCGAACAGAATCCTATATAAATTCTTATTAAAAAATGTAATATTAAAAGATACTATATATATTGTAAATAACAGATTCCTTCAAAGAGGAAGTCGACACGAGATTTGTCGTAATTTGTCCGAATCTCGAAAGGAAAGACTTCCAGTGATTATGGGACTCTCATCCGTTTTATACAGGAAACTAGCTTGTTTTAAGATAATGTTTGTAAATGGCGATAAGAAGGAACGTTAATGTTAAAGAGGGACTGATAATGTATATCGAAACGAGCGTCTTATCAAATATGTGCTCTCTCGAGAGAATATGAATCGGTTTAGAGCGTTCGAGTGACCGAGAGCTTATCTGGGTTGACGCAGGTGTGGCGATACACCTGCCTTTATCGCTTGCACGCTCGATCGGGGTGAACAATTTTTTTTAACCCCGAACTAATACACGCGAGTCAAGTAATAATCGAATAATAAAAAAACATGTAGCTTTGTAGTTAAAAAAAAAAGATATAAATTAATCTAGACGACACAATTTGCAATTACTCTTTAAATCGTATATACACGAAGAAGATATAACATTTCCCATCAAAAATAAAATTTTGAACCCCACTTCGTGCGCCAGGAATTGCACGTGACAGTACTCGCAATTTTTCCATCGCCTTTTAACAATTATTATTCATTAGAATGTAAAGGTGTCTGTAAAGGGTTACGATGAACTGATGGCAACCGAATATCGGGCACAACCGTCCGGAAAGAAGCGGTCATTGAGAGGCGCGAAAGTTCAGTGCTCCGCATTGAGCCTAATCTGCTCTAACGTCACGGTACGATGATCCCGTGAAAATTAGCAAACCATAGAATCCGGGGCTCCCCGCCCTTCAGCGGAGCCGCGCATTAAGGGTACCCCTCTTGTCGCGAGGGGTACACTTGTGTTGATCCTCGCAGCTGGAGTGACACACAAATACAGTATTAATTCACGATTCTCGTGTCACAATAATGGTACCCGACGTCCGCGTGTTACAACGTAACGTGGAGATGTAATAGCGCCCGAATGGAGATATAATACTTCGCTTCCCCCCTTGCCTGTCGTATATACGTATCCTTGTCCGAAAGAATTTTTAAAGATCATATATACAATTAAAATAATTTCGCACTTTTAGATACAATATAAGTTTAGAAGAATTAATTCATATATTATGCGCTAAAAAGTAATTTTATATGCAGCTATTTAAATATTTTTTTGTTGCGAGAAATTAGATACACATTGTTAAAAATATCAGTCATGATACATTCTCTTTTCTTTCTATAATCGTAACGAGGACAGATCGCAATTAAAAAACGTGCTTCTACGTGATGAATGACAGACAAATCATTTTACTTATATCGCAATAAATAAAAATAATCTGATATTAAGTCATTGTAAAATAAATCATTACTAAAAATACAGTGTACTAAATTTAAGAATATTATATCAAGATACGATAAGAAAATGGTAAGAAAATTCAATGTGTCACAGGAGAACACGATCTTCAACGGAACCAAAAAGCATTGAATAATTTAAATATTAAACGCAAATTCCATAGAAGCTTAATTTGCATTATTTGCGAATTTATTCATGCGTTCTGTCGCATTTACGTTTGAAATTTATACAAAGTACAGAACTTGTTAAACGCACCCTTTCCTCCGTACGTCGGGACAGAGACACGAGAGAAAGAGAAAGGGAGACTCAAGTGATGCAGAGTTGAAATCAAAGAGAGCATCCATCCACCCTGCGGCTCGCCTCGCTCCCCCGGGGGATGAAACTGGCACACGCAAATACCTAGGCAGCTGCACCCTCAGAGTGGTTGTCCGTCACCTCCCCTCCCCCCGAAATCTTTAGAGCTCGCTAGCACCACTTTCCTCCGGAGTCCGTCCTCTCCTCTGCTTTATTATATTCCAATTATCTCTCTTCGGAGATTTAAGCCCGATCATAAATATAATCCCCGTGCGGTGCCACGATTGTGACGAGTGACACGATTTTGAAGGGGGAGAAGCGACAAGACTGCGATATTTAAAAAAATGACACGGATGATTGCTCTTTAGGGAACCAGAAATTATTTTTGAAAAATCTTTATGTTATATAGAGCAAATGTAAAAATACTGAAGTGCAAAAAATAGAACAATATAAAAATCACTTGCTAAAACAGTTACATAAAATTATGACACGTTGAGAAATAATTACACAAGATTGTAAAGCAAAACTTACAATAATTATAAACATTGAGAGTATGTTTTTCAGAAATTTGAAACGAAATCTTTCTACGTGATATGCTACGTAAAAATAAAGCTAATTTCATAATATGTAAATTAAGTAGAAAATGAGAAGTTTATACATTACATACTTCTTTTTTTCGTTGATTTATTTCTGTCGTAAAAATGCGATAACTGTCAATTAATTACAATTTGCGAATCAGTATCTTTAATAAAAATTTTCGTGATTATTTAGTACTCGTAATAATTAGAGACTGACTTAATCTCTGACTCTCGATATCTCCAGGATGAGAGGACGAAAAATTCGCGGTTCCCCTCGCGATTGATAAAATCGCGCTGGGCGCCAATCCAGCTGCGATAAAAATCTAAAATCTGCCGTTAAATCCAGCGTGAAAACTCGTAGTGTATAACCTTCTCAATAAAATCCTATTCGTATTTTATACAGGACAGTACCGCGATGCGCTTAATGCCGTAACAATGGACCCTCTACCGATCTACAGGGGGAGAACGTTGCGCGCGGATTTACGTAATACAAATTATTGTTAAAATTTGTCATTGTGAAAATTTTACTAAATGTAAAATAAATTTATTAGCTAAAAGTTCCTGTTTGGAAAAACTTGGTTCGATTCGCCAATTAATTAATTATATTACGAATCTAATATAATAAAGGCGAGATTACACATATCTTACAATTAATACAGTATCTTTTTGCCGCTAGTACTCGCGTTTAAATTTGGTGTGTTCGTGCATTCTCTTCTCAGATTACTCTCGACCGAATTGAAAATAATATCTCCAACGTCAAGTTATATCTTAAATAAATATGCGAAGGGGAGATTATGAATCTCTATTCTGTTTTGCTCTGTATAAATAAATGCGTTAAGTGCAATCGAATCTTCGCTCTCTTACAGATTGATCCCATCTTCCATTACACGATATAACGTATAATTTTGCTCGAAAACGGGAAAGACAGCGGGCGATTGCGGCTTCCTCTCTTCGCTTTGCCAAGAGACTCGTCTTCGGCGTTATCCACGGTACACGGTCTGCTCGCATGCTTTCGTATAATATTGATTCGCCGGAGACGAGGTCGCAGGTGAGACTTCCCACGATCGTTGGCCGCACAGAGAAAGAGAGAGAGAGAGAGAGAGAAGGATAAAGGGAGAGATAGGCCGCCGCGGAATTGTCCGCGCGGTCTTCGGATTGTCGTGTTTGTGCGCACGAGAAAGTCCAGGAAGAGCTTCTTGCTTCCCTCAGCGGAAAAATAATACCGTGAGCCGAAGTTGCCTTACACGACAGAACGAACAACCTCGCGATATATCTTCCTCTTGACTGTCCATTTGAGTCGATCACATATCTCTATTCCGAGATTGTAGCTCGACATTTAATACAAGTAATCCATATGTCGTAACGCTAAAAAAATATTAGAAAAAGCTCGCAAAAATTTGAATTAAACGAGACGGAATAACTACGTTTGACAAGTTCTTTCTTATATGCACATTGATAGAAAATAATTAATAAAACGCGCGAATATTTCTTGTTTAGTATAATTCCAGTGCCAAGTACATAGGTTTTGTGCGTGACGCTACATTTTCTGCGTAAAAACCATAGTTAACTAGTTTTTGGCATAACGCCATAACATATATGATGTAAATTTACATAGATATAAGTATATAATAATTGTCAATTGAAACTAATAATTTTCAACAAATGAATGTAGATTACATATTAATTGTACTGTCAAAAGCGATTATCAAACGAAAATTAAGAGAATTGTGGAAGGATTGCTGAAACAGGTCAGGATTGGCCTAGTGGTTTAGTTTTCTTTTATTACATATTCATATGCACATTTACATTACAAAATTGTATGCATAGCAATTTACATTCCTCGTTCTATACGGCCGATCGGAGAACCGAGCAACCAAAATTCCTAATAAAGACGAACGAGAACGGCGTATTCACTGCCTCCCGAACTCTTCCTTTGTCTAATCGAGAAGCGACTTAAATACATATCTCCGACGATCGAATTCTATATTAAATTTAAAGTACAAATGAAAAACGCTTAGAGCACATTTGGCGATAAATGTGGCAGTTTAATCCCAAAATTTAACGATAATTTCGACTAACCTCCGATTAATTTATTAAGTAATATCTTTGTAAATAAAATAAGTTTGCTTTAGATTGTTAATTGTTGTTTGACAAAAAAAAAAGTATTAGAGATCCTTACGAGTAAATTAAGAATTTATGAAGAATTAAGCAAAACTAAAAAAAGAATGGAAGAGACGGCCTCGGAAAGACGTTTCTTCCTGAATCTCGGGAACATGATTCGGAAACACGATGAAAGCGCACTCGTACTCGGAAAGTGACAATTTATTTGGTAAAAGTGTCCATTACATAAGATTTAACGCATCGCTCTTAGATGAGGTCTTATCTACGAAAGTAAAATCTATGCGCACAATCGCTACGTCGATGTGACCGTCAATGATGAATTTCTTCATCTTCTCCGCGCCGCGCCGTCGGAGAAGGCTTTGGATACGAAAACAGGAAATTACCTAATTAATTTAACGCTCGCGAACGCGAGAGCCCGATGCTCGGATGATTAGGAACACAATTGCTTTGCTTTGTATCTCTGGCAGTTGGAGATTGAACACAGAAGCGAAGAAACAACGATCGACCCTTCCTCTTTTTTTCCTCCTTACACCACCTGGCAGAAATGACGCGACACGATAGGTAATTCAACGGGGAAATTAAAAAAGAAAGAAAGAAAAAGAAATGATCAATGCTCGCAGTCTCGAAGGGAAAGAAAAGCCTCGCCGACTCACATATACACACATGCTGCACACACACGATGCGATGACGATGACGATGACGATGACGATGACGATGACGATCGACTCCTATCCGTGTAAATGACTAAAGAGATGTGCAAATAGAGATTTTTCTTCTTCTTTCTGTCTCGCGATATCGCCGGGTTCTTTCCTAGATTCTACGCGTACGCTTCGACATGAAAGCCTAAGGAATCGAGAAGTTTCAATGATTCGATTGAAAAAATTTGGCACTGATCCAGCTGTGAAAAAATATCATCGTACTGCTCTGTGACTTCAATTTTTTTCTTTTTTTCCCCTCCCTTTTCTTTTCTTTTTCGTCTCTTTCTCTCTGCTAGGATATCGTACAACTGTTATTCCCCGCCGTTTTATTTCCTATAATTGCCTCGCGCGCGCGTACCATATATATATATAATATATATAATATATCCCTTAACAATACAGTCGACTATATTGATAATGCATAAAATACTCTTCAGTAGTACAAACGCGAGATCGCGCCGTAGAATCACGCGTTTCTTCCTCTTTTTTTGTCTTTTTCTTCTTTCTTTTTAGAAATCCTAGCGAACTTTCGACAAGGTCGTCAATCATGAAATTCACCAAATCAGTACGAGCAATACGCATTGGAGTTCGATACCTCTCATCGTACATTCTTGAGAGGCTGTGAATATCGAGTGTTCTTCAAGAACATCGTAACTGGATTGTCATTCGAAGTACTCGCAGAGACTTTCCTGAGATATTCGTCAAGCAAAATTTTCAAACTCACATGGAGATGCAATGATGAAAAGATGCCTCGTAACAGCAATTAAAAGTCAGTTTTTATGTTTGAGTTTGCACGACTATTTCACAATCGTGTCTTATTAAACGATAAAAAATGACGCGATAATAAACGTGGCTCTCAAGAATGCACGATAATTCGACAAATGTTGTCACGTACTCGCGCGCACAATCGACGCCCACAAGGAAAACTCGGCAGAATTTTGCGTAGTAAACTGATTCTCCCTGAGTGGTGATAAGCTATTCTGTAGGTTTGGTGTTTTCATGTCTATCCCTCCCGCACCTCGCTCGTCGAATATACAATATTACTTTTATCATACAATTTATAAATCTAGAGATCCCTAATTAGTTTTCTCTTTCGCTTAAAAATTTTCCGTCACTATTCGCTAATCGGACTTACAAATTTAGTCGACAGTACAATCGATTCCCTTATTTATCTTATTGTCCCTCAACCACCCCAGTCGTGTTCCAGTCGATGCGAGCTAATACTTTTACGTAAAACGCAATTACATCTAGTGTCTTGTAAACAAAAATGCAAGGGGGAAAATTGATATATATCGATTTTGAGAACACATCGTCGGATTACGACAAAGAACACAATGCGGTAAAATGTTATCAGTCGATCCCTAGCTCTTCGTAAATCTCTGAACTCTTTTGTGCCGCTCGACAAGCAGTATATCGTAATCACTGGAAGGTGGTCTCGGGAAAATTTTAGTTTTGTACGACAAACTCGAACATACGTACGTATAATCATATTTATTATAATTTCGTTTAACTAGTTTTGCGAGGCTGAGAAATCTCGTATTATGCTCGTAACCACGGTGCAAAAATAAAGCGACAGCATGGGACGTATCATCCTGCGAGTGTACCCCCTTATTTCATTTTCTTTTCTGCGTTTTTCGACGTCTGCGAATACTATGCCATCCCCCCCCCCCTCCCTCGTCTTCCGCAATTTCAACGACACGAAGAGACGTTATCCGTGAATTATGCATTCGGGCCGATCGCAGCGGACACTTGTCGATCCTCTTTTTTCCCCCCTACCTCTACAGCTGTCCACTGTCGTTTTACATTGCATGTCATTCTGTGATTTGTTTGCGGTATCACATGCAAATTTCTTCGCCGACTTATAAACGAGCTAAATTATATTACATATACCGTAGCCTTTGAGCGAAATACCTTATGTTTTCTTACCAAGTCTTATATCCTAAAAATGTTCTACCGTACCGTCTAGCACTTTTGATTTTGCGATTTGCACACGGCGTCGCACGCTCTCGGAAATCATAGACACATGATGGTGCGAATAGAAAATCGAAGGCTATTTTCACGGAAACGCACAGCAAAACGAATTTCAATTCCGACATATACGAATATTACATCATTCTTAAGCAACGTAGCTCCGGCTTTATACGATCGTGCGTCCCATATCTTACACGATTATTCGCGTGTTTCGCGATCTCAATACATACACATATACATATACAAAATGTATCGCACAAGCATTCACAAGTTTTTTAAATATTTGCATTATCAAGATCTGTGCCGTGGTTCGCGGTCTTGTTTGTAATTTTTTATTACGCCCTTGATTAATATTACAACCATAATTTCGAGGCTGTAAGATTGCCGCAGAATCTGATTACTAAGAAAATAAAATTATCAAAACAAAACTCCCAATTGCTGTAAATACACAATGTCATAATTGCTCTTGTGGTTGATGCTGTTCCACATGTAAATTGACAGAATTGATTTATTAACGAGTTAAGTAAATTGAATTAAATGATGAAGAGTGGATTTAATTTATTTATAAAAATTGATAAATCAAAATTATATAAATAAATTATTTAATTTAGTAAATCAATTTTTCACTAATATCACAAACTTCAATGTACAAATTATATTATATGTGCAATTATAATTTTTTTTCTGCAAGTATTGAAATATTATTTATATTATCGACCACAGAGTCATTGTCACCAAATTAACATGCAATTAAGTAATTGATATAATAACATGATTGTCTTTAATCATGTTAAACAGTCGAATTGTCTTTAATGTTGTAGATCAAATGATGGCACAATGTCTCCTTCTATTTGCATTCCTCGAAAATTTATGCATAATGACGACACAGTACTGATGAAAACTACAGGCTGAAAAAGGGAAGTTGAATGGAGAGGGGGAATTGGATGACGGCAAATAAAGTTGAACGAAACGATTATGCATTCGTTAGAAAATGTCGAATTGGGATCAACCTACTTCACAGCTCTTGTTGGCGAAAGGCAGTGCTCGTCTTGTACATATTTGGGTATTTCCCCCCTTTTTTACGTGTATGTATAAGATTAGAATATACATTAAATTAGCTTTGAAATAGGTTGCACTCGATGTCATCATTGTCGTATAGTATGCACGCTGCGGTGCATAACGGTGGTACGCTAAAGAAATAGAAAAGCTGCATAAGTGAAGCACGTCAATTTTAAAATTACGATTCTTCGACAGAACATTAGTATATAACAAGAATTGTTGACATGCATGACAAATTTATCATAATTACTGCAACCAGTAATCTAATTTTCTCTTTTCTTGATCCCCGGTTATTTTTTTTCTCTTTCCTTTAATTTCTTGCAAAATTTCGGGTATCCTTTTGTCGCACCACCAGAAATACGCGCAGTTACCGTCGTTAGAATGTACACCTACCGTATTATTGCTATTTAACGCGATAGATTAACTTACAGTCTAAGATTTGTACATCTGTGGATTTGCTGTTCAATGATGATGCCTACAAAGAGAGATAAAGAGCATGTCTCAAACGTGCCTAATTTTTATAATTAAAGAAAAAAAATAAAATAAAATTGTTATGTTGTTATAATGTCCTAGCATAATATTTTAACATCCTAATAAATTATCAAAATTTAATAATTTTATTTAATTTGCAAAATATCTTTGCTAGAGAAATCTGCGAGACAAATCTTCCTAACTGCTTCTTCGTCTAGAATTGCAAGTTTTTTATTACATTATTATACATCTCCTATTTGAGTCTCTAGAATATTGTTACAGTTGCAATGTACATATAGCTCGTACGTATAAAAGTCCAACAAGATAAAAATAGAAAGATAGTAAAAAAACCTATAGTGAATACTTGATTTGATGCATACACACGAACACAGCGTTTCAATGAGATCCACGGTAAAATCGCTATCAGTATACGTACAAAATATTTAGATTTGTACAGTGTATATGTATATATATGATTGATATATATATGTAACAACTTTAAAATACTTTGTGAAAAGATATACAAATCGAGATATATGTCTGTACATTGTAAGCTGCAATCGACATCACTAAAGTGACATTTCTTATCAAGTAGGAAAACGGTTGCCGATAAACGTGGCGTAGAAAAATGTATATCGGTTAATATCTCGCGAAGAAGCGCAGTTAGGTCTCTCTTGCGGTGAGATTTGGGTCCTTTGATGTTGAATAATATACGTAGCAACGAATCTCGTTTTAATAATTAAGACTCACGGCTACGTCGAGTTTGTATCTACCTTCAGCTGGGCTTGCCCGGTGGCCCGTGGCTAGTCGGCGAGGGTCCATGCGAGTGAAGATTGTGAACTCCGCCCACTTGGTTGCTGGTGAGGCTGGACATGGTGGGCTGATACATCGACGGCATATAACTGCTCGATGGTTGCGACGCTGACCTGACAATCAATGTGTTACGCATAAAATTATGTCCGTAATAACGAGATAAACAGAATAAGAATGAGATGAAAATACTATTCACTTACCTCGGCATTCCACGCAATGGATCTGGCGTGACAGATGAATTTCGTACCACGCCGGAAGTGTTTGCCGGCGCCGGCGATACTATGTTGCTTGGTTGACCCTGCAGATATCCAGCTCCAGCCGGACTGTGCCTATATTTAATTGTGAGAATAAAGGATCAGTTTAAATCGATGTTTAACGGTATTCTACGCGAAGAACAAATACGTTACCTCATTGTTGGGCTTGGTTGAGGCGCAACCAATGATCCTCGGTGATACTGAGCGAGAGAAGCAGCCGCAGGCAGGGAAGGATCTGGCGGCAAACCGTTCTCCAATGTCGTCGGATGATTACTAGTACTGGAGTGAGGTATGTACGTGTTGTTCACTCGCGGTTCGCGACTCACTCTAGGTACCGGTGCCGGAGCGCCGGGTGGCACTTCCGAGTGTGAAACATTGGGATGAGACGGATTTACCGTTGGATGTATATTATTCACTGAAAATAACGAAAATATACATTATGCGCGTTGTCTTCTCATGAACGAGATACAAAAAGTATCGTCAAGTAGTTGATCTAACTAACCTGAATGTGAACTAGGTTGAGTTGTCAACGGAATAGCGAGTCTAGCATTCACAGCCAATAAATGGTCTCTCCTTTGCAGGAGATTATTTACATGTTCCTCTAGCCTAAGGTTCTCAGCTCTCAACTGATGTAGGCAGGAAAGCAGGGATGCAACTGCAACAGATTTCAATAATGTTGCTTTCTGTCATATTCTGAATACGTTTACTTTTTATTTGAGGCCAAAGCAATATTGTACCATTAAAAATAACAAATTTTAATTAAGACAAGTTTTTTATAAGACAAAAGTATAAACGTAAAGCGTGGCATGCAGCTTTTTTCGACATTATTGCATAAAATAAAAAACAAAGCATGGTCCTCTCACTTTGTCAAACCCATGCAACTTTAAACATGTTTTTTCCTTTGCCATACACTTACTGTCAAAATGTTGGGCTTGCTCCATTAGAAATTGACTTCCCTGCTCCCACTGTCTCTCCAGGAGCTGATCTAACGTTTGTGGGATCGCTCCACTACCTAAAACTCCACTGGTATTGGCTGTACTCGTAATGCCGCCGCTCGTGGAGAAAACCGAGGCGAATGAAGTGGGTGGGATGCTTTGTTGGCCACATCGTATCTGCTTAAAAAAAGAATAAAACATTTAAAAAAATTTATCCTAAACAATTTAATTGATAAAAATAATGAATTACACCATAAACCAACAAGATTTATGTTTCTTCGAATTCAATATGGCAATTTGTCTTTTTACGTACAGATGCTAGTACTCGATTGTGCAGCTGCGGTCCAATCATGTTTGTATTGGAGTTACTCGCCTCTGTAAATATAGAATGGGCCTCGAGCTCCTGCGAAAGTGTGTCCGACATCTTTTGCGCCATTGTCGAACTAGGATTCAACTGATTCCCCAACATGTGCGGTGCGCTGACTCCATTTTGAAATCTGAGAAAAAAAAGGAAGAAACATTCACATTCCTGCATTTATCCACGACAAAACGTTACTTTATTTGCAAATCTTACAGTTTTATGTTGTTCTCCTCCTTTATCATGGCGTTAGCAAGAACGGTCGGTGTAGTCGATGCAGATAGGGGTGGGATAGGAGTGGATGCGGCTGTTTTCCTCTTTCGTTTGCCCGTGTTACTACTCATACTCTCTGATCCAGGACTGCTAGGCGGTGATTCCTTGACAGTCGGCCCCATAATGCTCGCAGAGCAGCCTGCGCCACTGATGCTACTGAAGTGCCCGACAGTAGCCAATGCAGGGCCCTGAATAATTGACGACACCGGGGCCACCGTGGCGGCGGGTGGAGGAGTCTGGTGATTGTTCCTCCCACCCCTCTTGGACGTCGACACGACTGCGGTGCTGGATACAGAGGTTACGATTGACGGGTTTATCGTTTGTGACCTCGGCAGTGGTGGTTGGCTGTTGGACGAACCGCGCTTGGGTTTGCGAGGCTTCTCTTGCTTGTCCGACGATTGGGAACTGAAAGTTAGCGAACGATATCAAACGGTTAGCGTGGCGAATCACATCAAACTTGACACACATCTTCCATCAAAATACAAAACGTCCATTATTTTATGTAACAACTAGCTAACAGCGTGATAATAAAAAAAAACCCGTTACTTTAACACACGGCCAGAAATTATCCCGATGGAAAATACAATTCCCAAACGTTCTCAAACAGTTTAATAAAACAAAAAACGAGAAGATCAACGCACGCTGAGGCGGGTCGTCACGACGGAGTGCCATTTACGATGTCACGTTACACCTTTCCGTCGCTCGTTGCCCGTGAGGCGCCTTGCCGAGGAAAAAACAAACATAACCTCAATGCCTCCTGTTCGCCAAGACCCGCGCCTCGAGTACGTGAACCGAGTCACGGGGCCACTCAACACCGGGGTGACGTTTCCTCTTTCTCTCTCTCTCTCTCTCTCCCCCCCCTCGTCTTACCGAGGTTACAGCGTTACAATGTTAATATCACACACAAACACGTCGCGATGTATTGCAACAATTCCGCGATGCAATTATTATGCAGCGCGCGCGCGCGCACGCGAGCTCACTCGTCGAATGACCCCGAGTGAACTACCGTGCTCAATACATAGACTATAGACAGAACACTGATGTAAACACGCTCCATCTTCCGTCGCACTCGCGACTCGTCGAGCCTGCTTCCGCTCGCGGCACGAACGCGCGGCACCCGGACCCGCGTCCCGACTCCCGACTCCCGACTCCCGACTCCCCCGACGACCGTCCCTCGCTCGACCGATGGACCGCCCGAACACTCGTTCGGGCGAGCGCTCCGTAGTCCGTACTCCGTACTCTCCGTAGACGAATGGCCGATTCCGGCGTGGGAAGAGGTTAGAACCTCGACCACCTTGTTTACTAATCGCGCCCGCCATTTTGAACGCACGCGGCGCGTGACACTCCTGGAGCCGCGTGTCGTTTCTCCGACTGTCCCGGAGCATCCCTCACGCCTAAAACTCGAGGCACTTCGTGGCACGTCGTCAAATTTTTATGCACAGTCACTGCACAGATCTTCACTATAAATTCAATGTTCACAATTTCAATTGCAGTATTAACGGCAGCGATAAACAGAACGTGAGATACGCATTTTCCTTTCATTTCCCTGATATTCCCACTGCAACTTAACTAAACTCCAAATATAATTTCTCCGTAGCGATTTCTCCCTCTGCGGCAGATTTTACACAGTAAAAAAATATATATATGTTACAACACAATTACGTGATATAATTATACTTACAGCGAATACATTGATTTAATCTGTATTTTTATACACTTCCCTGCTTTTTTTAATGCATTTTTTTTTAACAAAGAATTTCTAATTGCAAATGAGCTCCCTCAATGAATTCCAATTTTGTATCTACGGCGAGAACTTACCGACATCGTTTTATCGGTGCATCCTCCGCGGCGAACTTCTCAGCGCTCGATATTGCACTCAATCGCAGCTCGGTATTGGCAGCCGTAGTGATTATGCTCTGCTGCAGCTGTTGATACATCGTCAGCGAGGTTGTCACCACGCTCTGAACCGCACTGGCGAGCGAGGTGGCAATCAACGGCACGGATACGACGATGCTGTTTGACGTAGTTGTCGGTGACTGGGTGACGGCCGAGGACTGGGACTGCGTCACCGTCATTATCACAGGCGTGGTGGTAGCCTCCGTGGCGACCGGCGTGCTCGACGACGATTGAATCGGGCTCTCGGCTTTCATCTGCAATCGATGACAAACAGAATGCGTTATCGCCACGTCTCATATCCCACAGCTAGTACGATATTTCTACAGATAAATGACTAATTCATGGTAGATGTGCTGAAGAAATACCGAGATGAAATAAACAGCGCGATAACTGTCTTCAATTATACCTTTGATAATCATTGAAAAGTAATGTGACGGTAATAGTTCTTTCACGTGTCATTACTGAAATTAGTTGCTTCGGTTAAGTCAGATAGGTTTGCACAGAGAATTTTTCTATTGAGACTTGCTCATTGCACTTATCAAATATTTTGTTAATTCATGATATAATTGGTATAATTTGTTCAGAGATACAATTTCCGAGCGGCAAGATCAACCGCTCGCTGTCGAATAAAGGATTTCCTGTTTATTTTATTTTTATCACAGGCAAGGTGATTCTGATGTGACATATCCAACAGATCAAACAAAAAGTGGTAAATATTTATATTTATGCATGTAAGACTGTACGATTCTGTAGACAATGTTTTCAATGTTTAATTTTTCATGACATTTGCTTTAAAACTTTATAAATTTATTCTTAATGTTTGTAATATTAGCATAAAAATTTAAAATTTTGATTATATTTTAAAGATAAACAATACTTAAGATAAATGTAAAAATAAACGTTTTTCTGGCTTATCAAAGATCACTAGTCAAATTTTGTTAAGCCTGTTGTCGCGAGATTTTGATAACAAACCAGTCAAAAGTAAACATAAGCAAATACTTATATAATGTTATATATGAATATCGCAAATCTCTCAAATTAATATTAGCTATTATTATATAATGTTACAATGTCTCTATAAGTTACAGTTAGACAATACAAAATCCATGTATGGTATATGGTATTATTTCATAATCGTTATTTTTTATGCAATCAAAATAATAATTAATTAAATATCGCAATCAGTTGTTCGCATTAGTTATACCGGCAATTTATTACAAACCATATAATCTTTATTATTGAAATAGACTAAAAAAGATCTTAATGTTCAAGTTCAAGAAGAGCAAGTGCTAAACCAATTCAATGTAATAACATATGTAAGACTTTTACCTTTTTCGATTTTTCCGGTTCCGTCGTTACGCTTAAGCTAGTAGCTTCGGTGATTGTCGGCTGCACATTGTTGCTCGGGACGATCTGCTGCGCCATAGAGCTGACCGTCATCACGACCGATCCGCTAGCTTCGGAGCTGGCCGATTGATTCGAGTTTTCATTCCCTATCACGGTCGGCGTACGCGCTCCGGTTTTTCTCTTCTTACTGGTATGACTCGTCTTGTTAGAAGTCGACGAGTTGGATTTTCCCTGGCCCCCAATGTTCTTGTGCGCCACGTTTGAATTACCGGCGTTCGTCTTCATTGCAGGGGCGGTTGCCGTCGTGGCGACGGTGGTGACAGTGCCGTTGCCATCGTGTCCGAACACGCTCTCCGACTGTGTGACAATAGTCTCGACAAAGTTAGAGGTCGTGAACTTGCTGGAACTTGTGGAATTGTCTTTTGGTGTATTACGACCGCTACCACCGCTCTTGTCGTCCGCGACGCCGTTTATCTCTAAACTGGGACTAGCATTGGATTTACTTTTAGAATTCGCACTTGACTTGGAACTCGAGCTTTTCCGCTTGCCACTCGACGATTTTATCGGTGTCTCCGCCTCTTTCTCCGGCGACGAGTCCGACGAACCGTTGTCGGCGGGTATTGGTTTGTATGGCGGTATCGTCTTCACGTTGCCGCCCTTTTTCTGTAAATTAATTAACGTTATCCAAGAAATTTTCACAACATTAATTAATACCTAATTAATACTTGATATCCGTTGATTAATACATACTCAATAGTGAATTACTCACCAACTTCGAATAGTGATGCTGGCAGTAACCGCAATATTTGACATTGTCGAGATAGTTGCCAGCTTCCTCGCAGAGCAAGCCCAGAGCCTGTGCACAGGTAACATGAAATTGCTGTCTGCAGCCCGCTTTGTTACATTGCATGCAGGCTCCCACGTTTGCTCTGCTACCTCTGCCTTGTTCCTCGCAGATGTAACATGTCTAAAATCATCAAATTTCTATGATACGAGGTATAATAAAGTATATGCGATATTAAACACAGTGAATAACTTGTTTCGTAGCCACATCTGTGACATCGATGAAAGCTTTACCTTGCTAAATCTTTCTGTAGGAATGAGCTCCAATATAATTGGTTCCATTGTAGTCACGTTACCGAATCGAACTTCCGGAATATAGAGAGCGCACACGACGTGCGCCCATCCAGCCTGGTTCGTTCTCTTAAGAGCTCCATCCCGACTCGGACATAACTCACAGCGCTATTTAAATTACATCCCCAACAAATTATATATCTCAATAAAAAAAATATTTATATTCTATCGTAATAAACAAAGAAATAGATTGGATATTTAGTCCATTATAAAGATAGAAATACAGTACAATCTCGGCACTATATTAAAAATCAGATTACACCAGATTAATGGATTTGCCGGGCTGCTAGAATGTAAGGGATATAAGAGTAAATAAAACAATTGGGAATTTAAAAATATTCTGAACTTACAGCACAAATAAAACAAGAAAAGCAGCGACGTATTTTCGCAGAAACATAAAGAATGCTTCATCGGCGAAGGTCTAACGGTCTCACGTATGAATAAATAACCAATACGTATAAGTGTTAAACTCGCCTCTCGCCCAAGGGGCCGCGGAAGCTCGCGATAGTGCCAGATTAACGAGATTTTACTGTACTGAGAAAAGCATTCTCATGCGCGAAGAAACAATTCTCCCTACCACTCGAGCGCTGCGTTCTTGAGACTCGCACTTCCTACAATACCAGGGTCCCGTTGGTACAGTGACGATGCCATAGCATGCTGTGAAACAATAACGCTTGTTACTCCTCAATCGACAAAGGAAAATGTAATAATTTTGCAAGGAGTGTTGACTGTGAACAAATACCTTGGTGCACAGCAACAGTGCAGCCCTGTCCATCGCAATACACCAACGGATTCTCTGTCCAGCCCCTCTCGTCAGAACACACGCAGCACCCTCCGAGCATCTCCTTCATGCTGTGCCCCAAGCAATTCGGAAGACGAGACTAGCATGAGGAGCTAGGCGACGGACCGCGGGCATTGGCTGCGTAGGGCGAAGAGGCTCGTGTGTCGCAAGATCGCATTCCGGAGTCTCCGCGGTGCGGCGGCAAGAGGTTGAAGAGGCTGCTCCCGTCGGCGGCCTCTCCTCTCTTTCTCTCTCTCTCTCGGACGGCTCTCGGTGGGGTCCCGCCACCACCGCGTGTCTTCGGCACCCCCGGCGCGACTCGCGGACTACGCGCGGAGCGCGCGGGACGCGCGCGTCGTCGCGCGTCGCGTCAACGAAGAGGCGAAGGCGAAGGGCGGAGGAAGGATGCTCTCTCGCGACTCGCGAGCGCGCGAGGATCAACGCGGAGCCGGAGCACGCTGAACGCGAGCGGGCGAGCAAGCGTGCGTGAGGGCACACGCGCGAGCGCGCGCGCGCGCGCGTTTTCGCACAGTGGAATCACGCGGGGAACGGATGCCGTCGGCCGAGCGGACGTCGCGGATTGCCGACCGCCAACCGGGCGTACGTCGCGCGAACCGCGAACGCACGTGCGAATGTAAGCGGCCCGGCCCCCACGATCGGAACGTGTTCGGACGTCTCGTGTAACTCGTGTTATTTACGACGGCGCTCTATTTGTTTCCTTGGTCGGCCATCTTACTTTTGCTTGTCGCGCGCGACCCGCGCACGCGCACACCCGCCGCGCTCCTCCGCAAGGCACGTCCGTATCTCGCGATATATTCTTACAAGCGAATCTCGCGTTGTTTCCGACGCGGCGCGTTCGATTGGACGCGGAATGATTCCTGCGTTTCTGAACGAAACGAACATACCGTTCATCTCCCTGGGCTGCGTTCGAAAACTTCACTTGGGTGCACACCAGCGTCGTTCTGTCCTTGTTCAACTTTTAGTAAATAACAAAGATAGAATGACGCGGGGTGTGCACCCGAGTAAAGTTTTCGGACGCAGCCCTGTGATATGCCGCCAAATTTTACGATTTATAATCCGCGTCAAATTTCAAAATAGAATCTAAATGATCTAAATTAGAATTCTATCATATAGTTTGGTATTGGATGCTTTTTTTAACAAAAGACACAGAATACAGTGTAACAAATAGGCATGTTTGTTTTAGCTGAACTTGTTGCACAGTTAAAGGGTCGACAGGAGTCATTTATTACTAGAATCGTTAAATCCGTATTTAATCTTTAATTCTCTTTTTCTCTCCAACGTGAGAAGAATAGCGCCCGTCAGTCCCGTCACCGTGCTTCATGCTGTTTTCGGAACGCGCTCGTTTCGGTGATTGGCATTCCTGCTTCCTCGTTTCGCGGGCCGCGGGAATAATTGCTACGCGAGTACGCGCCGTGTGCGTTCAATAATTAGCGAGTGTATAAGGTGTTTGTCGGAATGAATAACGTACGTGTCGCGCGAATCGCTCACTCGAGACGTCGAGGCGAAGGTATGTACGGCAATTGTGAACGATTTGTGCAGTTTCGCTGTGATATTCGCGGGTGATAGTCGCTCGTCCCGCCATGTCTGAACTCGCGAATCGCGAATGTGGCGTTCATTTATCTCGTGTCGTGTGCTTTGAACAACGTTGTGCCGGAATTGTCGTGTCGTTGTGATTTATCTCCGAGTCTCTTCGTAGGGAAAAAGAGGGCTGAGTGACAGTGTCGTATCGAGTGATTCGATGAGTAACGGAACGCCGTGATACATCGCGCCCGTTCGTGAATGCTTCATAATCTCCGTATTTCTCGCGTCGCGTAAGTTAGCGGCCGGCAGTCACGATTCTTCGTCGTGCATATTAATAATGCAGTTTTACTTTCGTCAGATTTACGAGTTTGATATCGTATGTGTATACTGTGAGTGCGATATTTAATTTCAATAGCGTATCTTTGATTAACCAAGTGCGTGCCTTTATTAACCGTCCGCTCGACTTGCGTAGTAGGTATCGCGCCAAGTTGCCGGACACCTTGGAACATTTCGTCGCATTAACGTAACGCGCGGTGATGAACGCGGAACAAATCGGGGCAATCGGCGTCGCGACTCCTTCAAATTTGCACGAAAAATTGTTACCTAGCTGCTTTTGTATTACAAAGTACTTCCTTCCCATGGGTACGACCTTGGCGAGGTGGGAAGGCCCAGTACCCAGTACGAGGATTTTACCCAAGCAAAACTCTTGTTCTGCTTGGATAAAAATCCAAAGACGGGGAAGCTAACGTACCCTCGCGTCCGTCGATTTAATTGAATAAACGAATCGCAGCCGATTCGTCGCGTTTGCTTCGGGAGTGCCGTTCAAGTAATCGGACTAAAGGACTTTTCTAAACGGGAGTGCCGTACAGTATCGCGCGAGAAAGACTTTTACTGTTTATTAGTCCGCGCGCGATTGTAGTTTATTATCCGCGAGTGTTTCTCGCGAGTGTCCTGTGCGGTGAGAGAAGGAGGAGAAAGAAGGAGGAGAGGCCTGACGTCCTGGGAGGAGGAGGAGGTCTGAGAGAGACATCGAGCACCGGCGGAGCAACCTTGGGGTAAGTATCATCTTTTAGCTACATAAAATTAATAATTTGTTTCTATTTATTCGAATTGTTTAATTTTAATTTTGATAAGTTAAAAGTAATTAAAGAAAGAGAAGTTATATAAAATTTTATTTTGTAAAGATCTTTTCTTTCGATAAACAGATAATTGTATTGCTAAATATTTTATTGAAAGACGAATTAGAGACGCGTAAGAATTAACTTTTCAAATGTTAATAATTTTGAGCGCTTTTTAAATTTAAATCTTATGTTTGTATGTTACAGTATCACCGTAGCTACGTGGCTGCATAACTCCGCCCGTTGCGCATCGAATCGGTGAGTTAATGCACTGAGAAACCCATTTCGTTGAATCAACTAAATCCTTGTTTGGATATGGGCAAACAAATTCTTTAGTTAAGGACGTTCTCCGGTCCTTATACTAGATAAAATCGATTTTCTTAGGATTTTCTTGAAACTGTGAATATACGTTAATTTAGGTGTGCTTTATGCGTGGTATAAATTTTAGTACCTCTTCCGGTATAAAAAATAAAGATACTGAGCCTCAAAGTTTCAAAAAAAAATTTAATTTTAATTTTTTTTAGTTTTGGCATTTTTTCCTTATAGAACTCGACGAGAGGAGCAACTTTGGTCCTCTTGGCCAACCTCGTATCTCTTACCGTTTGGCCTGAAAAACCTTTTCATTAGTAAAAGTTGAAACTTTGAGGCTCAGTATCTTTATTTTTTTATACCGGAAGAGGTACTGAAATTTATACCACGCATAAAGCACACCTAAATTAACGTATATTCACAGTTTCAAGAAAATCCTAAGAAAATCGATTTTCTCTAGTATAAGGACCGGAGAACGTCCTTAATATGCTGATATATGGAACTCGGCTCATTTGTTGGAACAAAAAACTATTACACGATTTATCGCCAACCCATCAACGGATAACATTCTATTATCATAACATATGTAATAATTATTTTATATTTTACGAGTAAAAGTCATGATCATTTAACTCTTAAGTCCAAGCACGATTTTAAACAAAAATTCGATGCGCTTTATCTCTCCAAGACCTATAACCCATGACTGATATAGATAATTTGTCAAGTAAATGATAAGAGTGACTATAGGCCATCTGACTGAAATTCCTTGCTGAAGCTAAAACTAAACATCTCGCTATCTCATTCGAACGACTTCAAATAACTGTTTTTGGCTAATTTATGACTTTCAAAATAAATGCTTTCCGCTAACGACTCTATCAATGTCGAAATTACATTGCACATTTCCGGGCTCTCGCACGATGTTTTTTTCATCGCACAGTTTTCATCGACAGTCAAAATTTCAAAATTAGCCATATAATATATGTTCTAATTGTAAGTGTATCTCCGCATAATTATTATTGTTAACATACAACTATAAATGCGTCATAAATTATTTTCTTGCATAATTAGTTACTCGCATATACGCGTCACGAACGTGCCAGTGCAGAACGTTCAGAACGTGAAACATTTTGATTAAGTTCGAGGAGGGGACTCATGCGTGTCTAATCGAGAGTCACCCATATCTCATTGTGAGAGAATGATTCTAACAATAAGTGAAGTGAATGAATTCTATCGAGCGGCAGAGAGAATGATGCCGCGCCGCGTTTCTTATTGCAATGCAGATTACATGTATATCCATCAAACAGAGGTCAATGTCTTCGGACAAAATAATCGGAGCCGCGATAGAAGGGGCTGCATAAACACGCGAACGGATTAAAAGGCCGCGGTGGCGAATGCGACGAGAGAAAGTGCAGCCTCTCGAAGAGCGAATGTTATTACGTCGCGTTAGAGTGTGTGCATTGCGCATTGTCAACATATACCTACTATACAATATTATCAGGATCGTGCTTATCTATAGGCACGTTGGATGCCCGTTTATACGCGTGAGACACTCGTAATCGGAGAAATCACTCTTTCTACAGTAAGTTGCATTTATTGCTGCTTATTATTATGTTTATTATTATCTAATGATACATATTTCTTTACATATTTGTTAAATACCTTGTGCTTGTTCCTCGGTTCCTCCGTATCTCTGAATTCCAAGCATTGTTGCGCCTGAGGCTAAATATAGTCTTGAGGCCATTAAAGAGTCGTTAACTATCATTATGGTATGGTACAACGCGAGCGCGGTGATCGGTAAATTTCTCAGTATACGACAAACGGTCACTGTGTTAAGACCTCCGTGTCGAAATAAAATAATATTCTTGACCGTGCTAAGATCTCCCTGGCAAAATGAGGTAATTCTTGACTGTTAAGTTGACGATTAGTGTGTTAAAGCATCGGAATTTAACTCAATTTAACTAAAGTTAAATAAATATAACAATTAGATCAACGGCAGATCGGAGGCACCGGCAATTGTATTTCTGAAGAAGTTTCCAATTACAATCGCTATTCTATCTATAATAATTTTTCTGAATATTTTTTACGTAATACTTTTAACATTATAGTTTCTGCAGCAGTATATAAAAATGTTATTGAAATATGTGGATTTTATAATTTTCCTGGTGGAAAGTATTTACGTAATTACTAGTGTAAAACAAGCTATCATTTGCATTTATCTATGAACTTGATACTCTTTGACTTGATGAACATGCACTATCGCTCACTGCATCAAGATCGCGTTATTTCATCACAATCGTCAAAAATTCTCCTGAAAAATCATGATACTTTTCGTTACCGCTATGTAAAATAAGTATGTATTTTTATGAGTAGCTCAACATGCATGTATGTCATCGAGGCCAATCTCACTCGACAGTGTCACTAAAATGTTTTTGGTTTTGCTCTCTTTGAAATAATCACAACGGAAACGCGCTTATATTTTAGCAAGACGCGTAAAAGGATGTCCCACTATCGGCCTTGGGGCTCGACGGAGAATGGTCAGATAGAATTCGAGTCCTTAACGGACGAGACCTTGGAGGGTGCTCTCGATGCGATAAGAAAGAGCTTTTTCCTCTACGAATCCGTATCCATAGGCGTGGAATTGAATTCTGAACCGGGAGCATCCGAAGAACTCGAGGAGCTCTGTTTATACGCGGCTAAGGACGGTGTGAGTGTCGTGGCTATCGACATTACTACTAACGAAGTTGTCGGTGTCGCGTTCAACAAAATTCAAGTGAGTGAGAGTGTTAACTTTTCAGTATAATGTTCTGTACTTCGAAAAGCGTTTTTTCGAATTATTGAAAATAGATTAGTTTCTATACTTTTGTATATAATCTATAATCAAAGCTTTGCAACACACGGTTAGTTAGCATTGATGTTCCTAGGTTGTTATACCTCAAGTGTTTTTGACAGTTATTCTGACTAAGCTAATTTTTCAGGTGTCCGCCAACAGCTCTGAGAAAAGTTTCTTCGAGCGCTTCAGTGACAACTGTCGGTACAAATCGTCAAAGGCTCTGGTGGACTTCATGATAAATGTAGATTCGCGAGTAAATCTCTTCAAGCATTATTACGTCGATTGCATCCTCGAGATTATGTTTCTAGCGACTTTACCCACCTACGGGAAACGACGTATAGGCGAGATGCTAATCACCTCGTCATTGGAACTCGGTGAGGAATTGAGACGCGATAAAAACGTGAGAATACCCATCACGATACACGGCAGTAACGAGGTGACGAACGCCGACGCGGTGCCGGCCTTAGCCTCCGCAATCATGACGTCCAATTACTCGTATCGAATCGCGATGAAACTGCACTTCGACGTGCTGTTGGAAGTCTCGTACGACGAGTTCGAGTTCAATGGAAAGAAGTACAGTGAGAGAGTAGGCCAGGAACATCGACAGGCAGTTTTGGTAGCCAAGAGACTCTCCCCAATTTTGCCAAAAAAACAATGATCGTGCGAGTAGTTTTATGGACAGAGAACATTCTCACATTGCGATGCTCAATCGAATTTAGGAATAACATAAATTAGAAATAGTAACAGATATTATCATATAGGAATAATAATTATAGATATTATTATATAAATGCGTATTATATGCGCTGCGTGCATATAAATGCATCACAGCGGAAGAATAAATTGATGCCGCGTTCTTGGAAGAATATATAACATCCGAATAGAATTAGGATAATGCTCGACAGATATATATTTTATGACACAGACTTTTTTTACGTAGTCAAAATGTGAGGAAGAATATATTGGAGTCATATCCTATAATATTATATATATAATGTATTATATAAAATATTTTATCGTATGTATTTACTACAATTACATAATATCATTTTTATGAAGTTGCACAATATTATTTGCAAGTTGCAAGAGGCAAAAAATACAACAGCATGTAATAAATGCTGTTGATTTAGCATTTTAGCATATTTAATGAATAATTTGACTCGGATATTTGATGAGTGAATAAAAATTTAGAATGGTTCTCGCAATAATTCTGCGATTCTTCTGTTTTCTTTGCAACCTTTTTTGATTAAACAATTGCTACCCGGCAAATCAAGATCCTTGCTCATCGAGGCTTCCACTTGAAGTTTATTTATAGATAATTCGCGTCACTTTCAACAAAATTTATGTAAGGCTGATGGCAGAGAATGAAACGTAGGCTCTTACGTCTATCGTAGTCATAGACGTAAAGCAAGGCAGAGAAAACTGTATACGTAACTATGTTCGTATCGTCACGTATCGACACGATAGCTTTTCATGACTTTACGTTTACGTATACGGTTTTCTTTGCCTTGCTTCACGTCTATGACTACGATAGATGTAAAAGCCTACGTTTTGTTTTCTGCCATCAGCCTAATATACAAACAATCATTAGAATATAACAAGCAGAATAGAACGTCTGTATGTAAAATACATATCAAAATATACGATTTTGATCTATATAATATATAGATCGAAATACTTGACATATAAAATTATAGATAAAATTATAGATAAAATTATAGATAAAATCTTATCTCGATATCTAACGTTATAAACGTTATAAATCTAAAGCGAACTTTGTCCTATACTCATTAAAATATGTTGCGCAAATGCTGCAAAATGTTGTTAATCTAAACAGCGCATTGTGTGCAGAATTATAACATTATTAAGCGAAATAAAAATCAGGTCCCCTATTTCACAAAGGTTTAATAAATCAGATCTAATCAGAATCTTGCATCTCGTTTCCGTCTTCACGGAAAATGAGATCTATCGGTGATAAGGCGCGAAATTTTTCTACGTATCTACTGTAGTAAAGTGATAGTGCGATAACGATAACGAAGAAGTTGGCGCTTTCCAGCGATTCGAATAGTCCAGTGTACGCGTAACTGGCCGATTATCAATCGCTGTGTGTTGTGATGTCTGTAATCAAATGAGACATCTACAATGGGGAGCGACTCGTGATGCAGTTTTTATCTCCCGGCGATACCCCGGCATTCCACCGACAGTAGACACCGCTAGCAAATCTCGACTCGGTAAGTTCGCTTTCGTCCGGTGCTTCAAAATGAGGTTTCGCCTTATGTTTCTTCGCGCCTCGGCCGCCTTCAATAAAACTTTTCTCCGTAAATCCAAAATTAATATAAAAAATTTGTACGATATATCAGATACGAAGAACGTGTGTGTTTCAAGAGTTGTAACCTACCCCGAGTTGGAATAGTTGGACGTTATAAGAAATGTGATAGAGCAGTGGGATACTTAACTCGCCGATATTTTTTTGTAACTGTATTATATCCTTTCAAATATCCTTCTTACTTCTGTTCTTATTTGCAACTAGCATTTAAAATATTCTGGATATAAGATTTTATACTAGAGTTCGTAATTATTTATACTACAAAGTGTTACGCTCAATAAAACGTTCGCGATTTAAGAAATGTCAGGAAGCAAACGACTTAAGAATCTCCCTCTCTTCCTTTCTTGTTGAATTCGATACGGCGGTTGATAGAAAAAAAAAGAACGGAACGGGATGCGCAAGACGAGTGTGATATAAACTTGCGCGTGTATCGATCAGCTATAGTGATGCCGTAGCGTTTCTTCTAGGCGAATCCCCAGGACGCATCATGCCCGCCTGCCTCGGCACTGATCGTACAGGCGCTCTCGAATTCAGAATGCTCACCAAGGACAGAATCGAGGATGTCCTGACCGTACAACAGTACTCCATGCGACAAGAGTGTATCGCAATCGGCATGGGCATGTACGAGGATCCTGGCGCTCCCGAAGAGATGCAGTTGGTCTTCAGGGAGGTCATCAAAGACGGATGCACGGTGATCGCGGTCGATCGATCGGATCGCGTTGTCGCTGTGGCGTTCAACAAGTTACATGCAAGTACAAAAAGCGTGATCTTAAATCATCGGCATAAATAATCGGTTTAAATATGACTTTATTTTTGGCATATCGCAGATTTTATCGTCGATTGCCGTTTGATAAATAATTCGCCGCGACTACGCTTTTGCGATTAACGACCCGCGATCGAATAATTTGCTAGATTGACATTCTTTCAATTATCACAAATGATTGCAATATCGTAGGGCGTAGGGAATGTCGGTGCTGTTAAAGATGATTAGCTGAAGAAGATATTGAATGTTCCATCATTCGTATATATAAATTACAGCATAACGTTTGTATATATATTTATACTGTATACATATATTACGGCATGTATTAAATTAAAAATGATTTGTCAAAATAATGGAAAGTTAATTGGCATTTTTGATTTCGCCGATCTCTGAAATGTCTATTTATATTTTCAGGTGCCTCCCCAGCCAGAAGAAACAGATCCCTTAGCATTATTTATAGAAAGTAACATTAAGCATCGCTCGTGCCGAGATCTGATTGAGTTCATCGACGACGTGAGTTCGTGATTTATATCGTTTTATACATCCTGCAATCGACAATGTCAACATGAGTGCTCTAATTTCCTTATAGATCTTAAAACTCTTTCGCAAATAGCGATAAGTACCGTAGCTATCGCGATCGCTTTTGCTTGTACTATTAATTAATCTTCAGAAGGCCGTAATTTGCACGTCTCGTTTGAAGAGTTTCTTGTTTGCGCATAATAATTTTCAGCGCCGACTTTCCTGTTAATTAGCAATCAAACTTAGCATTATCAATTACATTTGAAACAAGATCTAAAATACTCATTTTTCTTTTAATTTAAATACACCCTTACGATTCTACACATTGCAAAAAATTTAACAATAACAATTTTATTCAATTTTCTCATAAGACATAATTAAGAAAAATGCGTTGATTGAATTCACGAATAAATAGGTAAAGTTGCTTTCTCTCTCTCTCTCTCTAAAATCAAATAGTAACTTTTAATCATCTAATTTAAGAAATGCATTCAGCAGATTCTAATGAGCTTATCGCTTGTCAAGCATGCTAAATCACGTTATTCTCGTTATCAGATAGAATCGCGAGTAGACGTCTTCGAGAAATACAACGCGCGGAGTGCCATGGAAATCTTCTACATAGGCACGGATCCGAAATGTCAGGAGCGCGGTATCGGCCTAGAAATCACGGAGAAGAGCCTCGAGGTCGCGCGGGGCTTACGCGCTAGAAAACTGAAGCAGATCTGCGTAGCCGACAAAATCGTCAACGAGTACGTGCGACCGGAAGTGGCTTTTGCCGTCGCCGCCTCGATGTTCAGTCAACGAATAATGGAAAAGTTGAATTTCGAGACACTCGCCGAGGTGCGGTACGAAGATTACATACGTGGCGGCAAAAAGATGTCCGACAGGATAGGCAATGTTCACAAGACGGCCAAATTAACCGCCCGCAAGCTCTGACAACGTCGAATTTTATTCTGGATTTTACATAAACGTAGTCATTCGCTTTTATATCAAAATAAAAGCATTAGTATCTAAAATTCGCTCCAAAGAGAGGGAAAGATTGTATTTTAATTAAAAGGTTGTCAGGAGAACCAGAAATATTAAAAACCGCATAAAATTCAAAACAAACTCTTATAAATAATGTCAGCATGTAAATTTCTTTAATTATTTTATCAGTTAATTTTTTAGAACATTAAACAAAGTTCAAGATTCACTATAAATCATAAAATATTTATATATTGTATCTACGTACAAAGATCAGTGAAAGTGAAACTAGTTGGCGTGTTCACTGTTATGTAAATTGTTAAAAATGCATTAAAAATTATCTTTACTAGTTAACCTCATAATAGTAGTTTCACTATCCATCCCTTCGCTCATTTCTTCTACACTGTAAAAAGAATCTGTAAAATTCTATGCATAAGTGCAAAAATTGTTATTTTATACATTTGCATTGTAAATTATACCATTTTTGCACTTATAACTTTTACATTCTGTTACAGTGTGCTAATTGTAACGCAAACAGAGAAAGATTTAGTTAACCAATTTATTGTTAGCTGACATTGATGAAGTTAATTGTAACTGAATTTTTCGGATGGGAGAAAAGATATAACAATAACTTTTTATATAATTAAATACATATATATATGTATATATGTATATTAGTACATTTAATATATCATATTCACGACCGGAAGCGCTCACAACAGCGATATATGGAGACGGCATCACAAATTTTGAGCGAAGCTTCTCGTTTTTGTATATTACCTCCCACAAAATTACGCGACGCGACGTGACGTGCGTCGTTAACAAATTTCAAGCGAAATATCGGACGACAAGTAGCGTATATTATTTTCGACAATTTACAACGTCTCGACCGCGATTATTGCGATTACATCTACAGGTGCTTCGATAAAGCCGCAGAAGATGATAACAGTCATCATATACAAATAATGCAATGTTAGATTCCGCGTTTTCGCGGATATTAACATGTTCATAACAGTCGACGACGGAATCATTGTGTAGAAATAACTAGTCTATTGCTTACAACTTACAATATTCATCTTCGTGTTCGAGAAATTATCAGTTAATTACCATTAATGGCCACATTCTTTTTTTTTTTCTAAAAATAATACGCGCGTATTTCTCTGAAGGTTTTACAATCAGAACTTTGCGCAATGCATTATCGGGAAGACACCCAATATATAATTAGATTATTAATAAAATCACTTTAAAGCGTCGATATCTGAAGGGAATGCAGTAGAGGTACAATCATCTACTGTCATTCTGACATCATCGAAGAAAACTTGCTATTCCACTTCTTAATTTTCTTAATTTAGTAACGCTTTGTGTAACATTTTTGTATTATTGATCACGAAAATTCTCAAGGCATGAAAAAAAGCATTACGGAAATTAATAATTTGATAAAATGTTATAATAAATAAAGATTAAAGTACATTATCACTGCTATTAAAATGATTTCTTCATACCTTGCTTTATAATAAATATCCACATCTCTTGTCTTTCTAGGAAAGAGAGTTCTTTTGTTTTACATCTTTCGTCGTATAAAAAAAGCTATGACATGAGCATTTTCGTAGCTCATAGAAATTGGCAACGGATTAATCAGAAGCGTTATGACTTATGCATGTGTAAAACACAGGTACGCATTATTGAAGAGATCAACAATCCCAATTTACAAAATAACTTACAAACGTCTCTAATTTTTTACGTCTAAATTTTACTTAACATCGACGCATGGAGACGGAGGTAAAACTGACTCGAAATGTTGCGCCGCATCATAACGGAATACGTCAATATCGAAAGTAATATTTGTCGCAAAATTGATTAAGCGTATTTCCGTGCGGAGTCTTGACGAGAGGAAGTTAATATGATTTAATTATTGCATTTCAATGTTTACAATTAGTTATGTGGGGAGTCAAATGCATAACGCGAGTTTCGCATCTTCGCTTCAGTCTCGTTACCAGAATCGAATATGGACGAATGGGGGAACGTTGAGTCTAGCAATTTTTCAAATTGCGCTTCAATTCCTTTATCTGAACTCTTATATGTATATAGAGTATGTTAATTGTGCGACGTATATATTGGCATCTATAAATAAATTGTATCTCTATGCTACACGCCGCATATTCATTCAAGAATTAACAAATATATATATGTATATGTATGTGTAAAGTACATACGCACAGAAACGATTCTTGTACATGTTTAAAATTGAAGGGTTTGGCACATTAAGAGATTGTTTCAAATTTCACGAAAACTACTCTCTAAATTTGGGAACATGGATAGTTACGTGACGAATAAAGCGAAGACTTCGTTGGAAAACAAAAGTAACAGACTTTCGCTATAATAAAGAGATGCCAAAGTTTTTCTTTTCGCCAAAAAAGTTCATAATCTGATCTGGTCGATATTTTTTCCTGTGCCAAAGCCTTCGATTAATTATATTTATGTTAGACACAGCACAAGAGAGTATATTCAACTTCATTACGAGGGCTACTACTATGACATTCAGCGCCTTCAGCGGTAGTCGATTTATCGACGAAGCTACTGACTGCAACAAGGAGAGAATGGCGTACTAACTTTATTATCGTTGCACTCAGTCAGCGCCGTTAGTTAGTTACTTACTTTCCCTTAAAACGCCTCGCCATTACTGCTACTGTAAAAAATGTGGACGTATAGCTGTTTTCCTTCCCGTATATACGATATTGACACATATTTCCAACAAAGTTAATATCTTCTTCTGACTTACGGTCTACTTAACTTACAGCCTGAATTCAATAATCGCTGTCAACAAGCTACGCCGCGTGTCGCGATTCGACACCTGACATAAATAACGACACTTATATGTTATTACTATTGTTATTATCTTATCATCATCATCATTATTATTATTCGAAATAGTAATGCGACCACTATGCAAACGCGTATGGAATACTTAGCTTAAGTCGAGTCGTATGTGACTCGTGAGTTTTTGGCACGAATATTCTTTTTCTTTCATTCCGTGAAAATCGCTCTGAGCCGCTTTTGAACTTTTGATTTTTCTTTTTGTTCTTTCAGAAAAGTTTGATTATTTGGTTATTTCACTCCAGGGAGAAGGAAAAGTTCTAAAGACAGGGAGTAAAGAGTTAGTTCCACAAAAAGTTATGATAACCGACGGATCGCGGTGTGGCGGTTAAAAAGAAAGAAGTAGGTAAACGAGAAAAAAGTGAAGTAAAAAAATTATCAGAATAATTTTTTAATAAAGAGAAATACTAATTAATAAAATGGACAGTCGAGAAAATGTAAATGAAACATTTTTACTGACATCATTTCGAGAAAAATATCAACATAAAATGCATATATTATCAGTTAGCAATTTGTAAAAAATAAGGATGTGTAGAAAACTTGAAATATTGAAAGGAGACGTAATGTTAAAACAAGAGCCAGCGATATTTATTGTAATCCAACGGAAAAATAAGACGACCGTTCCATGAACGTAAAATCTTGTATCGACAAAAAGAAGGTAACACGTAGAAAAATTCTCGAACTTTTTCTCTTTGCTGTAAAATCAATACTTAGACAATTTCAATTATATTTATGAACGAAAGACGTGCCCTATGTTATAGTCACGCGTAATTGGCACTATGATTAGCGAAGAGGAAGACACGCCTTGGCAGAAATTTTTGCTAACGGCGCGTAACGGGCGGTTAACGTTATTTGGAAACTTCCATGGACGCGCAACGAGTTTTACAGGTTGATAGCAGGGCGAAGTTAACCGCGCGCGGCCAGGACCCAATTAGTTCGTAACAGTTTGTGCGCTCAAATTATTGATAGAGTAACTGTCTAATGTTAGCAGAAACGTAGTAGAGGGAAAATCACATACACATGCACGCATGCGTATCTCAGTCGCTCGCTTTATTACTTTATTACTTTATTACTTTATTCCCAACGTGGAAGCTGCAAACCGTGACTGCAGCCGTAACGGACCGTTCTCTTGTAAGTCTCTGTCTTTGACAAAGTGCAGTGTTGTCTACATCTGTGTGCACAGG
This sequence comes from Temnothorax nylanderi, assembly GCF_030848795.1. Taxonomy (NCBI): domain Eukaryota; kingdom Metazoa; phylum Arthropoda; class Insecta; order Hymenoptera; family Formicidae; genus Temnothorax; species Temnothorax nylanderi. The sequence goes on along the minus strand of NW_027249331.1, from coordinate 111,540 downwards.
GCTCGATGTGCGAAGCTAAGTTTACGATGCGATTTCTCAAGATTTAACTTCGTCAAGGGAATTTCTATACATATATTCGTTTCCTACTTGGCGATATCTCAGTAGTATCGTTTAGCAAACTCCACTGGGACGTTTAACAGAGATTAACTATTTGATTGGCACTGGACCTGAAGTGTCATTAATTAAATTAAATTGATATCTCCGATTTAGAAGTAGATGAATAATTGCGGTATTAGGAATAGTAGCGTAGATTCATTGTATCGTAACGAGATAGATCTTGTTTGAAAGTCATTTGTTATTCGCAAGTGGTTCATTTCTAGAGAAACATATATATATTTTAGGCAGAAATGGAAGAAATGTTCGAGATAATTCTTAGGATAATTGAGTGATTAAAACGTTTGTTAATTAGCATCATCTTAAAACTGGTCCTCGTACAAGTGTATTTCACTTCCACTTTTTATTTCCAAAACGTTGAAATTTGAGAATGACGACACTAAAGTTCGGAAGTCAGCGAGATTAGAACGCCCTTAAGGAACTCCTGTGCACACAGGTTCACAGCTAGAAACGTATTTTCTCGAGCCCTTTGCCTCGTTATCTTTCTACTCCGGTTCTCAACACGTGTAATTTGAACTTCGAAAATATATAAAACATCTCGTTATCAAAATAAAATATAAATCGGCTATAACGTTGTCGCGCGCCGGTAACGGCGCGTACATTCGCGTTTGGCAAATACGTAGGAAACATTGATCGCTTTCATTCTCCTTCCTTTCTCGCGCGACCACCGCCCCTTCTTCTTTTCGCGTATGAGTAGTTATCGATATTGCCGCTTTTTCTTATCATAAATGTGCGCGCGCTGTGAGCTCTCGGAAAAATGAATTTTACAGGCGCGCGCACGCGCGCATAAATTGCATTTAAAACAATAGCACCATTCAAAAATTTTCGGCTGATTTTTTTTAACAACGTCAACTAATCTTGGTTTTAGTTTAATTTTCGTTATGAAGATTTTAATCTCAACTAAATTATATTGACGTTAAGTTTATGTTTACAATAAATATTATTTAATATAATGAAAAATGCGATTAAAAGATTGTTTTAGAATAAATTATTCTCCTTAATAAAATTAAGTTAATTCCTTTTTAATTCTTTATTTTTAATGAAAAAAGCTAGTTGCATTATGACCAAAATTAATTGACGTCAAATCAGCCATTTGCTATTGATGCACGTGTATTTTAGCATGTGACAGAACATACGTACGCGGCTGAATCGAACATCTCATTTTACCTTGGTGACCTCGCGATCGAAGGAAAAGAGCATCGGTGCAATCTGGGAACAGTCGACAAAATATATCTGTCAAATGTACAACAATAACATTATTACTCCGGCTCAGTGAAATTTGTCTCGTTACGTCGATTCGACGTTAGAGCGACGGCTTATCTCATCAAATCGATTAGAATTTATTTCCGTGGATCATCGCACGTAGTGCGGACCTCGTTGCGAGGCCAGGCTAGATGCTAAAGAGAGATTCATCTGTGACAGGCCTCGTGCGGTTGGATGTCGGGCGGCTGAATGGTCTGGTAGGGAAGCTGGGTGTCTCTGAAGTGCGATCTGACGAGCAGGCCCAGACCGAGCAGTACGACAGGAAGACCGAGCAAGGCGCAGATCAGTTCGCCCGTCACTCCCGGTGACCAGGAGATGGAACCTGTTTCAATGTTTTCCTCAGAAGTTCGGCTTTTGCAATTACACGCTTATATCAATCGATCTTCGGAAAGCATAGCGAAGTCTCTGAGAAAATGACGTAATGTGCCACGTTACTCCTTATAAAATTGAGAGTTTAAAATCCGGATGTCTAATTTATAAATAGAACTCGTCTGATATATAATCAAATATCTTCGTAAAAAGGAACAAGTTCAAACAAATTTATTTCTGCTGCAATCAGCATCCGCGATTTTTGGAGATTATAATATTCGTAACTCCAGAAAATAAATTTCCATCAACCTTGTATCTCTATACGCGACTAGCTTCTGCTTTAATATTCATATGACGGAAAGTTTCGCGAGGCAAATCGCTGCAAAATTCAAGCGGAAGCTACAACATTCCATGCACTACTTATTTACCCCCGTGTAAACCGACGTCCATCCTGTAAATACTCCACCAGATACCAGACAGCGGGAGCGAGACGGTCGCGGTGGCCACGCTGAACACGGCGCTTTCGCACAATGACAGGAAATTGAGGATCGAGATCGCGAAGACGACATACGCGAATAGGAAAGTCCATCCGTGGCTGGAAACGTTCGTGCACAGATTGCCGCCTTTAAAGTGGCATATCAGTCCGCGCTCGACGGTACGATAAAGTTCTACGGGCGATAGACCCTGGAACACCATTAAAAGAAATTATTTTTATTAAGTAAAGTATGTTTAGCTGATATTTTCTATAGGGAACATATTTCTATGAAACATATATCTATAGGGAACAGAAAGGAAGATATTTGTTTATAGGTTTTAAAATAATTAAAGTTTTAAAATTCTACATAATAACGGTTAAAGATATGACGGATTCGGCTTTCCATGAACTTTAAAACAATGTGTTAGCACTTAAAATTCTAAATTAAAATCTACCAAATCTACACCATGAAAACATATGGTGTTTTAATTTTTAAATTTGTCTTTCTTTCAGTATACCTATAGATTTGATTACAAACTCAAGATAATTGATATAGAGTTATAGAGGACTAAAGATTTTTGCTGTTAAAGCTCTTTGGCTGAGAAAAATTCCCCAAAAATTGACTTGTCGGTAATGGGTAGATAAGCGATATGTCTCTTTTTATGCCACTCACCCTGCCGATGCCGGGCAAAGTGTCGAGCCAGCAGAGCGTCAGAATGGCGAAGAAAGTAATGACGTGTATGTAAAAAAGGGTTTGCATCACCGGTGGCTTGGGGTAGGTTTTCGGCTTTATCGTGGGATCCGGATCGGTCACGTGCAGCAGTCGGCCGCCCTCCTCCTCGGAGCCACGACGGCGAATATCGCGTGAGGACACCAGACGGGACACCGTGTATAGAAAAGAGCTGTGCTGCGTCGTCAACATCTGGCACACATTCTGTTGCTGGAAGCGGGAGATCACGGACGTCACTCGTTTCACCGAAACCAGTTTGTTCGGAAGATATGTAAACGAAAATCCGACGACCAAAAAACTAATATGTCAAACGAAAAACCCACGTGTCCGCAAATATCCGAGAAAAAAAAAGACATTTCCAGGTCGTCCGTAGCTACACAGAAACGATCTGCGATAAATGGCGATTCTTTCCATATTAAATATACATAATTAGCGAATAAAAAATCTTTAAACATTTTTCTTCTTCTTTTACTTAATAAAAATCGCGTTTCTTCGTTGATGAGGGTCGAAATTAAAAATTCTCCCGAGATTGATTTTAATAAAAATTGCGTCGATATATCATCAGAGAGCCCACGGGTGTTGCAAATACATCGCGATTTGCGCAAGAATGTCGATGATAAATTACCCCGGTGGTGTAATGGCGTTCGAGCATGGTGAAGAACATGGCGAAGGCGGCAAGAGCGCCCACGTAAACGAACGTCCAAACCGCCCGAGCACCCCAGGTTCCCCTCATGGCGGCTGTCGTGTGGGAAGAAACCTCCCTTCCCCGACAACGGAATTCGTCGCAGAGACCATAATCGACGCTTATGAATAGACCCACTATTATAGTCGTGCTCGAGAATATTCGCTGCAAGCTCATCACTGAAAACATTCGAGGAAAATACGCTTGGCATTCCGGAAATATGCATTCAAGGAAAGGATTATATGTCTCGGAAAAAAAAACAAGAAAAACTATCTCCCAAAAATATTCGAAGTTGATACAATTAAAAAAGAAAAAATTAATTTGAAAAAATAGCTTTTCTAAGGCTAACGTGCACTGTGCCGCAGAATAAATATTCAATTTCTTTCTGAAGCCTAATGCTTTCTGCATAAGTTATATATCTAAATATAAAATGCAATATTTAGTCTAAAATAATAATTGCATATGTTTAGCGAATGTTTCGTTGTGTAAAAAAAAAATGTCTACTGCGATTACATAAACACCAAGCTATTTTGTTCATTATGATAAGCTAAAGCGTTAATAACACTCAATATGATACGCAACATTCAATTTCTCTAAAGCACTCACTTTTCCGACAAAAGAAGAAGTAGTAGACGAGAGAGAAGACGAGGGTGATGCCCTTTATTGGATCCTGCAAATGGCACAGCACCCTATTCCGGTCGAGGGACAAAGTAATAAGGATTCCCGAGAGGGCGTACAGAGTGCTTATTTTGATCAGACCGCAGCGGGGTATCTTGATCCGCATGCTGTTCGGTATTAACGGCGGTGGTGGTGACACCCTGTCCACGGCGAAGTACACTAATCCCAAAATGCAGGCGGAGCACAGGGCAGTGAAAAGGAGTCCTGCGAGAATTGTGGGGACATATAAGCGCTTGAGAGACATCTTACATCGCCGCAAATTGGGCGAAAAGGTCGAAACAAAACCATTGTCACTAAATTAATTGAATCGTTAATATTAACGTCCAATTTCGGCTTTATTCTAGCCGAATAAATATTTCCATTCTCATGTTTTAGTCAATAACGTTAAAAAATAAACGAGTCAATTTTTAACAAATCAACAAGAACTATCAAAAATAAAAAGGATTAAGTTTAATTTTTATGTTTCGTTTTCTTGCATCTTTTAGCATATATATATATATATACATATATAAATATTGCGAGTTTATTAAAGATTAGGCCTCTGCTATTACAGTGCTTCGCGTAATTCGGTTGGTTCTCTCGTGATATTATTTCGCCAGCGCGAGCTGTAATTTTGGAAATGACGAGATCCCGAGAGTTATATGCCGCATTCATCTCACGGCATGTGGCGAACGTTCACGGATATAAATAAATTGTTTGCAGTAATTGCGATCCCGAGAAATTGATCCCCGAGATGTCTAATCCCGAAATCCCGGAATTGCGAGATCGAGCTTGGCCGCTCAATTTGGCGCTACACATTAATTTAGATATCACGTGTGCCTGCGCTGCTGCGATCCGTAAAGGCTATATCGCGTGTGTAGGGCGTGTGCGTTTTGGTACCCGCGTGTATACATATACATCTGTCTACCTGTATAAGCGCTGGAGACAGCGGCGACGCTCTCGAGATAAAGCGGATAGCTGATAACGAGTACGGTAACTGATACCGCGACGGACAGGAGGGTGGCCAGGAAACGGAGTTTCTGCCAATTTTCGCGATCCGTATCAAACAGCTTATCGCCACCGGCCTGATAAGCGACATATGGCGACTCCTCGGTGTCGGTATACTCCTCGATCTCGACGTCGCTGCCGGTGCAACGGAGCTCCTCCTGCTCCTCGTCATCCATCATCGTCGACACGCAGCTCGTTAGGCTCGCCAGCTTGGCGGTTACTCCTCGTTACTCTATCGAAACAAGAACGCCTGGCTCCTTCATTCTGCATCACGATGGCGAGTTATCAATACATCGAAATTTGATGTCAGAATGTCAGAAATACTGGCTCTTACACACACATACACACACACACTGGAAGTTATCTCGTGTACCTATTTTATCTTGTGTATTTTTAATAATCTCTATATTTCTCCATATGTAATTGCATATTTATGTTACGGGAATTATGCGAATCTCAAAACATCTGCCATGGTTTAAGGTGCTACTCTTACTAATAAATAAAAATAACATAGATAATTTTAGCGGATTTTAAAACCAACATTAGTAAACTGTTAAATTTTAATTCGTATATTAAATAAAATTTCCTGAATATAAAGCGATCTTTCATTATTTTTTCCTTAAATAAAAAACCTAATAATTTCACTTATTGTATGTAAATGTTTGATATTCATATTTGAAATATATCTGAATTATAAGCTGAGAATTAGACGGTCATATTTAAGTTCAGCTGTATTCATAGCATTTGAATTGCGAAACTCTGCCTTATTAGTTTGAAATATATGGTGAGAACTATTGAAAACGGATGTATGTGAATACTGAAAGGATTAATTCCCGTAATTCTAAGAGAAGCGCTCATTGTCAGATGTAAAATATAGAAATAATATAGATTCATTTCTTAACTATGTGAATATCTAATAAGCATGTATTTAAAATGTTATCCATAATTTACATTCAAATTTAACAATATTTGTCTGGAAATACGATTATTATCTTCAATAGTAATTATTATTGTCAATTTATAGATTGATATTGCATATTTATATTATTTTATTAAAATTATATTTCGAATAACTCGCGTCAGATGTCAAAATTTCAAGATTTTCGTTTATAACGTGAATTTATGCCGTGAATTTCGATACATGTGTAATTTAATATATTTTACATATAAATATGTTTCTGATTCTTCAAATGTTTTTTGATATATAAAATTGTAAGCAAAGTAATAAACAATTGCATACAAAATTCTATCCTAAATTCTGACATAAATTACAGATCTAAAGTGGGCTCAAAGTGAAACTTTCATGCGCGCTGGAATTAATTTCAGGCTACGACCCTGGGACCCATAGAGTTTCGCGAACCTCGCCCTTTTCGCGGGTACAAAGACTACAAAGCGATCCAGATGCGTGCAGCAGTGGAATGAGCGAAATTGCGGATTAGATTGCGTGCTGCTCGCTATCGTGCGTAAGCATACCGTGAGACTCAAGATATGAGGGAAAAAAATGTCCTTTCTGCATTCGAAATTATATATAATCTAAATGTATCGTTCTAACATGGTAGACAAAGCATTGGCGTAAAAAGTGTACTTTGTAAAAAGATATCTACTTCAAATAAATTGCTGTGGAACTGTAGATCTATCAGAATTTTTGCTTGAATAATTATAATTTCTTTTTGAAGCCCATTTTATATTTATGTCAGAATTCAAAAGAGAATTTTATTTATGATTTTATGCATTTTATAATATAAGAAAAAAAAAACAGAAAAAGAGAAGCAGGAATACATGTACATATATAAAATATATATTAAAATACATGCATTCGTCACAAAAGACACAGCATATAAAATTACGGATAAAATTATATCCTGAAATGCGACGTGAATTATAAATCACCTGAAATTAATAAATAATTAAATTATTGAATTATTCGGGCTTAAGGTAAGCAATAGAAAGTTTAGAAGTATAAAAACACAGGATATATATAAAATTATTATTAGACATAAGATCTCAATAACCAGAAATGTTAATATTTATTAATTTTATGTTGTATATCGGTCGCTATTTACTCATTAAAATAAACGATAAAATATTAATGTGTTCAACAGCGACATTATTTGAATTAAATAATGCAAAACTATGAAATATTAATTGATTAGATTATAGATATAAAGCGCAAGGTTTCAAAAAGTATGTTGGTACAATGTTAACTATGCCGATAAACAAATAGAGAGCATCAATTTAATAACAAACAACACGCAAAACAAAATAATCCATTCTTTTATGCGTTCTCTTATCTGTTTTTGTCTTATCTCATTCACTTGAAAATAATTAACAAAAAATTCAAGGGTTCTTGCAGCGACCAGAAAATTCAATTTTCTTTTCCAAAGAGAATTTCTTCGCTTATGGACATGGACCGTCAATTGCATTGATGCTTTCAGAGAGAAAGAAAAAGACACAGAAGGCAAAGAGCAAGACAAAGAGTGCACGCTGCTCCGAGAAAAGCGCAACGTAAACAAAGCAATGCCTGTCAACGGGAAGAGACGTAAAATCGTTTGAGCGTAATTAAGGCTTGATTACAGGCGGATAGCCATAATTGTTCATACGTTCTCTCTAATTACTGGATTATTCAGCAAGAAACGAGAAATCAATCGATGAAAGATGTGAATATTAATCGTAGTTGCATGGAATTCGGCGCTTGTGCTCCGAAATTGTCAGACTCACCCTTGGACGGGAACCTAACCTGACACCGCCCACCCTCGGTGAGAGCGTCTGACAACACCCCGGGTATCTCCTGTGAACTGTCGAGTCGCTGGCGCGAGACGCGTTCGCGATGCGGCCGACTACGACGATGACAGAGGCGGCGCGGCGGCAGCGGTGGCGGTGACGATGACGATGACGAGAGGCGCGCGTTAATCGCGAATGTTGCGTCGCGCGATAAGGCAAACGAAGCAACGACTTACCGCGACTTCATCCCATTGTGGGTGACGGCGAGGGGTGCCTCTTTGTGTCGCGGCACTCTCGCGGCCTTCGCCACCAACCTGCCTCGCCAGGACCGTAACCGGCGACTCGATAAACGAAGTCGAAGCCCGCCCACGTGCGGAGTTCGTATTAACGAATTATATCGAACGCGATATGCATCGAATCACAGGATGGAAATGAGACGAAACGAAGTTAGTGTCCCTACTGAATCCCACCACTGTGGGATAGATCTTTCGCGATATTTTGATGCATTTGTTTTTATATTATGCGCCTTGATAATTCAATTTTTAACGATAAAATTAAATTTCTTTTAAGCAACTCCTCTTTAATTATCTTTAATGTCAAGATAAACACATCCATATGATATATAATATGGGAAACTTTAAACTTTGCGTTAAACGAGATTCTCTCGCGATCGTTTATTGTATGTCTACTCTAAATATGCAATAAAGTCCAAGAGATTATTCGTTTTCTCCCATATATTAGTAGAATTATGCGATTTGAGAAATCAATTCATCTAAAGAAATTTATTTAAAATTTCCAAAAGTATTTGGGATCAAAGAAAATATCTGCAAAAAAACCAGGCTTTTCTTTCTCGCAGGTAATAAAGCCCGAACAATGAGAAAGACAATGGCGTTGGAGAATGAAACAAAAGGAATCCGAAACGATGGTGCCTTTCGCAATATGTACGGTCTTGATTTGGCGCATGAGCGTAAGATGTGCGCGACGCAAGTCACGCTTTATGCGCGCCGCTCGGGGATTAATTCCAAAAATTCTGAATTATTCGTCGCGGAGTATTGAGAGTAACGTGAGATGTCAGAAACAGAGTATGTTACGTCATTTCCCTAATCTGGTCCTAATGGACATCGCGCGGGCAAGCATTAATCATCATTATCCGCAATGGAACACGGCGAACCTACGGTAATTGAAAATGGAGAACTGTAACATAAGATCATTACTTGATTAATCTTTTTTCAACAGAAAGATTTTTACAGAGTAACGTTTTACGTATGGCAAAGTGCAAAGGAATAAAGTACAAATATTTCTGTTTATCTCCAAAATTACGTTTCTTATATGTAGAATAGAATATCATTTCAATTTCGATACACATAATTATCTAAATTAATTAGAGGTTTATTTAATTGCATTTATTTAACAGTACAGAATTCTAAAATTGAAATATTGATTATTAAAAAGCATCTCTTAAATAATTTTAAAATTTTAAATGAGATGCAATGGTAATTCCTTGGACCTTGGAGCATCCAATCAGATCATAGTCGCGCTACAGTTTTAGAACATCAAATATATGTCTGTTCCATTTTAAGTTTTATTAACATAGCAAATATATTTTTCAAAATCTTGCACAACTTCGTTGCTAAAGCTAAAGTAATTATAAATATTAAATATCTTGGAAAGAAAATCGTGATTTAAACTTATAATAAAATAAATTCCATTTGAACTTAAATAATAATCTTTTAAATTATGACAATACGCGCCATGAGCTTGATACACAATGTTTTTTATTAAAAAAAATTGACTGTAAAATAATCGTGGAGTCAATAAAATTAAAGATGAAACGTGAAAGCATAATACGTTACAAAACAGGATGTTAATTTTCGCGCTACCTGTTTTCTGTATTTAAGAGGCTGTCAGGTCTGTCATATCAAGGTGTAACAAGCGGTAATATGCACGTGCTATTCACGGATGATTGATACGAATGCAAAACTGAACTTGGCTAACTAGCCGAGTTAGCAAGCCTCGCCAGGTTCTGAAAACTCATTAGGAAATGTCCGTTAGGAAATTGCGGGATCGGAGTCGAGTGATCGCAGGAGCTGTGTGTTCAGTCATCCAACACGGAAACGGAAAGACTAGGGATCTGCACGCATAGACGTTCCGCGTTCGAATTACGTGTCGCGTGCAAACACTCGAATTCTGATTTTCAGTCACGACCGGCATTCGCGTCTGAGAGGTGTTAATCGCTAAGGAACATTGGCGCTTTTATAGACTTGCGTCTCTGTTTTGTGTGTGTGTGTGTGTGTGTGTGTGTGTGTGTGTGCAATATATTTGAATGTTGCACAAATTGACTGTGGACTAATGCAGATTTTTGAAAAAATTCGATCTCAATAAAGTAACAACGTCTAACTCTCCGATTGTTGCCTAGATAAATCTTTTTATTCTCAAGCATTACGAACCTAACTTTTTGACCCATAAATGTTTCTATTAGCAATGTAATTATAAATCTTTAAAAAAATTAAATCGATTATACGGATATCAATTACATATATTGTCTCATGTATTTTTTACTGTATAAAAAATTGGCTAAGCTCTTTAGAATTTGCCAATTAACGTCGTGTTAATTTTATTATCGGATTTAATTTTTGCGTGAGAAGATCAACGCAATCATGCATGAAATCGTTGATGAAAGTAATTAATAGATACTATGTATATCGCACACAGATTACGGTTGGTTCACGACGGCGATTACACCAGAATGTGTTCTACATATCGATGAGATTACTGCATCCGCTTCGGGATGAAAACCGGACTTAATCAATTCTACATTGTACGGTGTCGATCTCATTACGAAATCCGGACGATCCGCGACGCCGGGATTACGATAACAGATCTGCGTCTTATCCGATAAAGTTGAATTTTCCGTGAGATCGTGCATCGTTCTTCATACTAATCATATAACTTTCATCGAACGTCAACAAAAGTCTGCCCAAAGCAAATTTGTTTTTTTTTGTTTCGCGTTGTACGTGATATGGAGCTCGGCAAGAAAAAGCAGTTCGAACAAAGGGAACGAAAAGCGCAAAGTTAGTCGGACTCACGCGAAAGTTTATAAAAGCAGAAGCCTGCTTCGCGCGGTAATTACCGTTATAATGTTATAAATCTAGCCATTATCCTATTACGCGGCTCATGTACACGCGTATTTCCGGATTTAGAAACTCTGCCTCTAATGACCTGCGTGTTGACGTAAGTAAACTACGTAACATCAATAATTCTTCGTCAAGCAATCTTACGTCAATATCGTAAGCTCGATATATTTTTTCACCTCGGAGAGGAGTTCTTACAGTAATGAAAATCTTAAAGAGCATGATTTTTAATTCTTATTTGTGCACGCGCACATAAAAGCTGCCCTACAATTCAAAACCTTAATTTTATTTACAAACTTCATTCTCATGTAAATTCTTTCTCAAAATAGAAAACTTTTCTCGAACTAAGTTTTTGCCTGTCGCAATTAAGTAGGAAAATTTTACTTCGTTACGTTAAAGAATTAAATTTGTTTTCAAATCGAATAAGAATATTTATTACGTCAATAAATAATTAACAATTAAGACTTTTTAATCGACTCGATTGGTTATCATTGTCATGACAAATCGACCATTGGTTTTGGTCGTCTTGACAATTAATCCGACCAAAACCAATGGTCGATGATAGCCAATCGAGTCGATTAAAAAGTCTTAATTGTAAATTTATTTTATTATAATTTTTAATTAATACATTTATTTAAATTTTAAATCTATATATATGTAAACAAATGTCCTTACTGACTGACTCATCAACGCCCAGCCCAAACCCCCAAACCTAAAAACATGAAATAGGTATATTCCTTCCATGACGTAAAGTACCCACGATGAAGAGATTTTTAGAAATTCGACCCTTAACGGGGTGAAAAACAGTAAAATGTGTTTTCACGGATTCACTTAAGCTAGTATAATACATTTTAATAAAATTTAAAATCAAGCAGATATATGTACATTCGACGTTTTATAAACTAACTGTAGCGGGGTTACCCCATTGCAGTCGCTCGAAATCGCGATGGGCAAAACCATTTCCATTGCATCTCATTTAAGAGTTTACAGTCGCTCGGTTCGCGCTTCTTATGGTAGAGAGCTCGAGAGGTATCTCTTTTATTTCTCAGCAGGATCAAATCGAAAGAAAGGGCGTCCCAATATTGGAATCGTCGGTGAAATGGTTCTTCTAACAAAGAGTTAGCGAGGCACCCTGTACATTACTCGCTATACCCGTATTTACTCGCCGCCCTTTTTAATTAAAACGTAGCCCGAATTAACTGTCTCGACTTTTGCTCCGCTTAATTCGCCATATCCGTGGCGTCTTTGTGATCCACTTTACGGTCTCGCGCGATGTTGTCTGTCGCCGCCGTTTAATAGGAATATATCGGGCATTATATATCGAGGTCGATTGATAGGCTTCCGTTATTTGCCAGCCGAACTTCGATTATCCACCGGCTGTCGGCTCAATTAGCCAATTCTGTCCAAATAATAGCGATACGTAACGAATCGTACACACCTAATATCTTCAGCTATTGTATCGTATTACATCTATTACTTTTCGTCAGATTCAAATACAATGCCAAGTACAGGTATTTTCAAATATGTGGATATTAATGTCATTTTGCTATTATTTATACTTTAATTTTTATTTGGCTGTACTACAATTCGGTCCATTCTGTATGTACTTATTGTTAGGTATGTAAATTTATTCTCTCCCCTCTAGATTTACGGGCACTGTTTCAATTCACATAATTAAACTTCCGAAACACTCGAGAAATAATAGTTTCTTCCGAATAATAATTCTTATTTTTCTCGTTTCTTTCTCTCTCGCATATCCGTTCCAACGATTCTTTTAATATCGCATTTCTTCTCCATTCAGTACTCCTAAACTCGATTCTCGTAAGACCCGGGCTTAAATTGCGCTATTGAAAAACGCATATAACGCGGTTATTATAGACTGAATAAAACCAGCTTTCCTCACAATTCTTCTTCAATCTCAGTGGCTATTTCACTCTTTGGCCTACTTTTACATAAATTCTTTTAGTGACTTGCACGAGAATTAGACATAAATAAATGAAGAGAGAAAAAAAAAGAATTTTCTCATTCCTCTTTCCAAGAGTTGTTAGATGCAGGCGAAATTTTATTTTTGCCTCGTTAGATCCATTCCGAAAGATATTCGCGTAGTTTCTACTCTCGCTTTAAGGAGACACACCCCCTTGAATGGTGAACTCATCCTTCCTTTTAACAGTTTACCGATATCCGTCGAAGGCCTGTCAATACTTAACATCGGCAATAAATATATCGATCGTGTTAGGGTTGGCTCCTCGAGGTCGGCGAGCGAGAGAGGCCCGTCTTGTGCGCGTCGCGGTGCGGCGCGGCGCGGCGCGTCGCGACGTCGACGGAGCAGCGCGTCACGTGACGACGGAAATCGGCGTGAAACACGGGACCGCGCGCGCGGCATCGTCGGTCAACCTCAGTCAGTCGGCGCGCGGCATCCGTGTGAGGCGTATCGCACGCGTTTCTGCACTGAAAGGTCGGTCGATCGAATCGGTCGACGAACCCTTAACACGAACGCTCCGCGAAATCGTTTATTCCGTCATTCCGGAGCTGAGGAATTGAGTAATCCCGGTCGGTTTTGCTGGTCCCCAAGAAAACACACGTAACGCGAACGATCATCGATCGAACTAAGTGCGATTTATTCCTCTCGATCAAAGTGTATCTTACTTGAACCAGAGTGCACCGCGTATATTCGCGACAATCGTGACGAGTGATCGACTTCCGGAAGTAAGTCCTTTTGAGGAGACAGAGCGTCCTGCGCGAAAGACCGATGGAGACGATCGCTCGATCTTTATCGGATGCGGGAATTCGTTCGAAAGTAATCGTTCAAAGTGTCGATTAATCGTAACGTTGGTTTCGATCAATCGTCGATCGAAGAGAAAAGTGGAAAGGGGACACAATCTGGGAAAGTAGAGAAAGGCATCTCGGTCAGCCATAATCTCTCGATCCGCACAGCCATCGCGCGCGTAAGACGATAATCGTCATACGGTGGCACGCACGTCCGTGACTGCACGCATTAGGGACATTAAGGGAACGCGTGTTGCGAGCATTAAGAGCCGAGCATCGAGAACACTTCGCGAGGAACCGAACGCCAATAATCGGGATCGATCTCACATCGATTAAATTCAAAATCGGGCCAAAGGGAACGCCGGAGCGGAGTCGAGTAGTTGCGTCGAATTGCGCACGAGTTTCAAATTGCGAACGATATAATCCTGAAAAATAGAACAAAAATAACGGGATAATAGAAGGGGAATTAAAGAAAAATTGGAGAAGAGAGCGGCAGAATTCTGGATATATAAGAAGCAACGTCTGCGAGCGTTTTTCCTTTCATTCCATTAATGTAAACTGGATTAATATTTCAAGATATGATCGCGATATCAATATCGTAAATTTCAGATGAGGTTTGAGAACCTCGCGTGAGACTATAAAGAAAGGAAAGCAGAAGAGTCGCTACGAAAAAATGAAACGATCCCGGGTAGCTGATGGTATCGCTCGAATTAAAATTTCCGGATACATATTAGACATTATTTAATTTCGTGAAAAAAACAGATGGAAACTGGGGAAGATCTTGAAAATAGCTGATAACTTTGAGGATAACTCGGTGAGACAATATCATCCTCGCTCGAGCTCACACATGTGGAGTCGTTGTATTCCTGCGCACGCGGAATCTTGAGATTCTCGACGGAGGTATCTCTCGGAGGTTTGAGAAATTTGTAATAACAATACTCGTGGGATAGAAAAGCGAGGTTCCACTCCTTCTCGGCTACGTACTCACTGTTCTCGCGGGATTCGCGGATAAAAAAAAGTCAAATGTAAGAATAATAAGCTAAAAGAGATAAAACACATAATCTCGGAGAACCAGCCCGGAATTTCTTTTCTGCTATCGTACACGCTTAGTTTGCTGATGCGCGATCGAAATGCAGGGGCCATCTCGCTGGATCGCGATCCGGGTGATTTACATGTAAAAGCGACTGGTCGACGGCAAGCATCAAATTCGCGACTTCGTGAATCTGACTTATAACTTGACGCGCTTAAATGCCACCATCTCGATGCGTGCATTGTCGTTGCACTCGAGATCTCTCTGTCCGAGACACTTGACACGTGACGCTCGAACACTCGGGAGATAAAGACGACGCGACCTTTGTGCACCGTCTTGCGTTCGCGAATTCGAGGAAGTCCGCTATGCTGTCCGCCACTGTGCTTGAAAAAGCTCGACACGCCTCGTGAAAGGCTGATTCGCCATCCGATAATCGTGGAATGTTGCCGAGAAGAATCTGAAGTGCGAAAGAGAGAGAGGGGGAGAGAGAAAAAGAGACAGAAAAGAAGAGATAAGCCCATAATGATGGAAGACGCGTTAGGGTCCAGCACGATGCGAGGTAAGCATCTTTTCACGTCCTTCATATAGGAATTATTGAGATGATAGAAAACAGAATGCCGAAAAAAAATTTTTCAGATATAATATACATAAAAAAGGATAAGAGAATTTTCTAAAATATAACGTACATAAGAGGATATAAAGAATAATATACATATATGTACAATAAAAACGATATAGAAAATATACATTATGTGTGTACGATTTTGAAGTCAATTTCAGCTCAACAGAATTTTAATTTGTCGCGGTTTTTACTTCTCGAAGTCGAATAATTTCAATAATTAATATTATGTTGAGTAATCCTTCATATCGGATTTATTGAGATTATAGACAGAGTGATTTAAATCTGATAAAATCGGGGCAAGAATTTGTTATTACTACAAGAAGGGTATTATTAAATTTTTCATTGCCGTTAGCTATTACGCAACGGTGATTTTCAATTATTTTTATGCAACCTATCAATCCTGACGAGAGTTAGCGGACGTTTGTCACTTTATCGAGAAGGCAAAGGCGCGCGAGAGAACGCGATGTGCTGAATTCCATTAAAGTTTCCATTACTTAAGAACTTACGACGGGAATGAAAACTGCGTTTCACCTCGGGGATAACGGTAGACAGTCCGCGTTTGCATTATAAAGTATTTAATGACCCGATATTCGTGCTTATTTATATCGCAAAAACGCATTGACTCCAAAGTGTCAAAGAGAATTGGAAAATGTTGTAGAAAGCGACATTCAATTAGGAAATAATTAAGAGACTAATTTCATCGCTTGATAATCAATATGCAAAACTGCAGATAATCCCACGACTCGCAAATAAAATTGCGAGTTTCAAAATTCAATTATTCGAGCATCAAAATTGTTTTATTATTTGCAGCCCCTTTGAATTTTTCAAATCTACACAGAGAGAACGATTTCTTTGGATTTAATAAATTTTATTAGATTCAAAGAAATTTATCTTTTGGAATAGTCCAAACAAACAAATTTTTGATTCAACAAATACGATTGTTTGATTTTTCAAAGAATATATATCTTTGTCTTAAATAAAAAAATTGTTTGAAACGAAAAACATATTCTCTATCGCTTTAATAATACTATTGTTTCATTTAAATATCAATGCTTTATAAAAAATGTCTTAAACATTTATTTATTATTTATTTATTTATATATATGATATATGTGGTAGTCGGTTGACTGCTACATATATAAATAAATAAATAATAAATAATTGTCATATCTCCATCACTCGAGTGACTGGTGTGATGGATTCCAATGATGTGTACAACTGCGAGTGATAGACGCTTTCGCCGTGGGGCCTTATATACAGTCTCTGGTCGAATTTGACTTACGAGTTTAGCAGCCGCCTAGCGGTGAAAACGCTTATTACATTTATTGTAACCAAATAATATATTATTTGTTTGGGAGATATTACTTCAAATAATAGTGTCTTTTCCGTTAAATAATAGAGTTTTCTTGAATAAAAACAAAATTTTTCCATTCAAAAAAATATTATTTCGTCTAAGCATATGTTGTTTCAATGAAAGAAATGTCAATCAAACAAATAGGATTACTAAATCCAAAGAAATCGTTCTCTCTGTGTACACAAGATCGGTAAGATCATTTTCTATGTCAAACTGACGACAATCGAGTAAATTAATGGAGGTAACTATAATGTATACAAACGTGTCAAGATCAAACATTGAGACAAAATAAGAATGCGCGAGTTTTACCACCAATTAGTGCATCGGGCTCGCTAATCGCGTTCGCGAAGATACACGAAAGCTATGAACACGCGCAGTGTCACGAACAGCGACAGTAAAGCGATTTCTCGCTGATAGTCTCACAAAGAAACAATTTATCTTGCGATAACCAGGCTGCTTATCCTATTTACAATAGCAATTGTGTCAAAAGTTGCTTTTCTCGACTCAAGAGTAAAGTAATGTTTTTAAAACAGATTGATTATATTATATATTTCAAGCCCCGATGTCTTATAATTTTGACTTTACATTAATATGACTTTATATCGCATCTAATAAATCATATCATAATTTTAAATATTTGCATTTAAATTTGAATTCCTATTTCTCGTCGGAATATTTTATTAGCGTACGATAAAACATTTTAATTCAATATTCACTGGATAATTAAAATCTCTACATCTAAAATTTCTTTCACAGTAAAGAATTTGTGACCGGCTTACTTTCTAATCGCGATTTTGCAGTGTCCTGTAAAATAAAACAATTATTGCATGATACCTCGATGTTTGTAATTTAATTGTTATGCTCTCATTTTCCTCGAGGACGTCGGTTTTATTTAGGTCTCGCAGCAAAAATTCAATTTCCTGTTGAATCGAGAAAATCAAGTTTTTCTATATATAGGAACACGCCTGTGCGGGAAACGAAATATCAGACTACGTTAGCAATCGAAACTTTTCCTTGGAAGCGCCACGGAATTTCGTCGAGAATCGAGCGGCGATCGTGTTGGAAGTGGCCGGAGTGGCCCTCGCTGTCGCGTCGCTAACTTCCGTCCGTCGCGTGTATCGTGTCATCCGGTCCTGTCGCCGGGCGTCCCTTCTTCGAGGCGGAATATCGAGTTGGGGCTTGTTGCGCGGAACTGATCTCTCGGGCCCTGCCTGGTCTCTCGGGCCAATTGCGGCTCGACATGCCGCGTAGTTACGTGGTGCCTTGAAACACGCTAAATTGCATTGTGAATTCGGATCAGGTCTTTTTACGTGGTCCGATTCAACGCGAATTCAAAACTACGAGCGTAATCATTTTTGCGACAAACGCTATTATTTCAATTTGAACAGCACGGTGGCTATTAATTGTTCCCAATCTCACTGCAGGTCGAACAAAAGGCCCTTAAAGAAATAATCACGGCCTCAATGAATATTTACTGAACATTTGCGAGCGAACGTGACTTTAGCACGTGCTTTCGCTCGTTTACGTGCGATTCGAACCGCGCGCGTGTAATTAATATTAATTGTAACACCGGAACACCCGCGGTGCGCCGGAGATTCGGATTTATTCTAACAACATATCGGTCGCGCGATACGACCGCACTCACGCTGTTTCGCCGTGCTGTATCTCCTCACCGTCGGGCAGATTACATTACCGCTAACCGAATTCCGGCATACGAGAGCACACAATTCGGAATGGAGCTCGGGATTGAGTGCGGAACTCCATCTTGGTCATTTTCGCCTTCTACAATTGCCACGTGCTTGCGCGCGAGTGATTTAATGCCTCGTTTCGTAACGCTGCCTCCTCGGTAACGCTTCTCGGCTTCCTCCCTCCGATATTTGTTCTCGTAACATTCTCCCTCGCGCACTGAATTTATTTAATTCGTACGCACACGCGCGCGCCCGCTCATGTACACACGTCACACACATATGTAGACACGCCGATGCATGGCGCCGGTAATGTTATTATACACCTGTTTTACGCGCCTCGATCATTATTGATAACCTTCATGCGAAAATGCAGTTTTAATCACCGCCCCTAATTAAATCAATCCTGGTATGTTATTACAGGCGAACTGTGTAAGATAATAATACGGGCGGGGTGTGGAAGTTTCCTCTTCCCAATAATTCGAGCTCCGGCATCCGCAGCTGTATCGTTGTTACACGTATTATGAGCTATCATCGTTACATATTATCGTATTTGTTGTAACGTGCTATTATTATTGTATACAGATTATTATCGGAAATTATTATTACAGATCTTTGTTTTAGAACTGACGATGCAACAATTTCGTCCACGTATAATTATTGTAAATATATATACATATATATGGAAGACTCCAGTGCAATTTTCTATAAACAAGCAAGATTTAATTATAAAATACTATTCAAAGTAAGTCGCATAGGTGACCGGTGAGGGAGAAAATCCTGAAACTGATTATTATCCTTTCGACAAGTTATTTAGGAACAACTTAATATAACAGTGAGCGAGTCTAGTTAAGTTTTAATTGGAGAATGTCTATATTAACAATGTCGTTAATTGGATATAAAAGGGCAATGTAATTATATATAAATATATTCATTACTAACTAAAGTCAATACCAATCTATTATAACATATAATTTTATCGTAGATCATATCCCAATTAATATACTTTGTTGACGCGATTAAATCATGAATGGATAGATTTAAAAAAAATCACACGTGTACCTATAAAAATCAAGCAAATAAAAGTTGAATCAAACAAGAGAGTTCTATGATTTTTTTTATAAATGTCAATAATATGAAAATATCAATTTGACCGAATAAAATCTCGTGCTTTTGTAAAACAACAATTCCTCATGAATTATGCAATATCTCGTTGTCAAGTACGCTCTTGTAATTATGACGCAAATGTCGATATCGCGATATAGTTTTTCCCGATAAATACCGCCTATATTGTGAGTTCGCCAGTAGTATAGTCAGGCCTTAATCGGACGAGGCTACACGCGGTGGCCATGAGGGTACCTGCTTTCGCGATCGCGCCTTGAGCGAACGCGATTTAAGTGCGATGCCACGCCGAGAGAGAAGGGCATTAAAATCGACTCAATGGCGGAAGAGAACGTTGGCCTCGGTTCGTGACTCGTCAAATTGAGTTGAAGGAGACGTCTGAGTAACGCGGTCGTGTCAGTCCGATACGTATCGACAATACCGATGCGAGCTTATTTCTGATATCGAAATGCAGATTATACTTGTTCAATAATACATCACTGCATCACGAGATAACGATGGCATATCAAATACCGTCAACGATATTACGTTGTATGTCAAAAGTTTGCATATCCCGGTAGATTTTTCACGTTGCAGGCAATCGCCAAAATATTACTTTCTTCTCTTTTCAACGCAAAACTATGTCAAACATATAACCTGTATTTTGTTTCGAAAGAGAAAATAAAAGACCTGCTTCAGTTTTACCCGATACAACGCGATTTTTTACACAATGTTTCGCGTGGATGTCACTTGATATGTAAATTCCGTACGTGAACTCGTATTATGATATATTTCAGTTAAAAAAAAATATGTGTGTGTGTGTGTGTATACTGTATACTGATGTATTTCAGTTGAAGAAGAAAAGGAAATTGCGCGAAAAGTAATAACAAATGGAGCGACAGATCGACGATCCTCCTAATTTATGAAACGGTAAATTAACGTTTGAATGCTGCGATATTTCAGTAAAACGAGCGCCACTTAATTGAATGACACAAATTGCAAATTATTTTGTCGCTTTGACGAAGTAACGCGCGTCGGCGACAGTTACGACACTTCATTGGCGTGTCGGTATTTTCTCGCGATTTTGCCGTTCAACGATATGCAAAAATAGCGTCAATTCTGCTGGGTTACGTGTCCGTAACGAGGGAAAATCGCGACCTGCTGCAAACGTTAATTAATCATTGTTTCGCTCGCCCGATTAAATTTTGCATCGAGATAGCGAAAGGCGCAAACGCGTTGGTTCCGATATAATTAAATATCGTTATCACCGAAGTGGGGCGTAATATGGGTATCTTGTATTACATTAATTGAGCTGGCGTCACGCGTTCGCTAAATGAAGTTATTCTTGTGTGGGAAGCGCCATTGATGATCCTTTCTCAAATTTTGTTCGATGAATCTAGAGTCCCTCTAATAAGAGTCTGGCCATCAGACAGCAACTTTTGATTGGTCCGGCATTTTTTGGCAAAAGCAAGAGAACAGAAAGAGAAAGAGATATAAGAGAGAAAGAGAAAGCGATATGAATGTATATATGAATGTATATCGCTTCTCTCTCTTTCTCTTTCTCTCTTATATCCTGAACTGCAAGCTGGCCAGAGGGACTCTAGGTGAATCTATGTATAACGCATTAACAGTCTATGTAGCGCATTCCGCTCGTTACTAAACGGGACGTAAAACGCTAGCGTTAAACAACCTCGCGATCGAAAACGCGATCGAAACGTGATAACGGCTTGAAGCTGACTCGTTAATCTTCCTTAGAGCGGACAACCTTATCGCGTATCGACTTCCGCGTTTAAAGAATAGTCACGTCTACCTAAACGAGGGATGGAAGTGTGCACGATGGAGGCACACTCGCCGCTATTTGACAGCCATCGAGATTCCGCATGCAGATACCAGCGTCCGGCCGCTGCGTGTTTACTCCGTGTGTGATTTCAGATCGGAACACCACAATTAATCCTAGAATACGTAATGTGTGTCAAACCTACTATATTTACTTCATCGTCCGGTATCGTCTATATATTCAATCTAATAAAGTTTATTAGTTAAAGAAAATTAACAACTAAAATTAATGTAATTACAATACATAAATATATTATTTTTTTTAGTAATTCTTTTTAAACTATCATTTTAGAAGAGGCAAATTTTTTCCATAAAGGATCAGATAGTAAATATTTTAGACTTTTGCGGATTAAAAAGCAAAAATTACATAAGTACTTATATAACAAAAGAGAAAATTTTTTATTGACAAAATTTAAAATAAAATAATAATTACGCGAGTTATAGTTTGCCGATTGCTGCTTGAGAATATCTAGATTGAATATCTATGATGTTCACTTTTACTCTGAATTTTGTTCCTCTTTCGTCGAAACTACGAACTACGCATTACGAACTATGCATCGAATCTTTCAGGTGGTGCGATTTTAGTTTTCCTTACTTCTTTCTCGCCGAAGAAATTAATTTTCCCCGTCCGAGAAATGACTACATCTTCTACCCTCCACCCTCTGGAGACCCGTTCAATAAAACAAGATCGGGGAAGCAAACATGGTTCGAGGCAGGAAGATCACGCATGTTGTGCTGTCCTGCGCCACATTATCGCGCGTCGGATGGAACCCTCATCGGGGACCCGTACATATCGGCAAACAAGCAAACAGAGCATGCCGGCGTAATAATTCTCTTATCGCCGATCGTCGCATAATCGTTCTCGCGTGACTCGCTCGAATCGCTTAATCCAATAACTCTGTTCCGAATTCTCGTACGCGCGAGGGTCTCTTCCGTTCCGAGAGTTTTTTTCGGCCGCGAAGGGTACATTATAATGCGATATGACGCATAATGCAAAAGAGGCGAAAACAATGTACGCTCGAGATTAAAAGTGGGATGCATAAAGCACTCCAATCTCTACGCTTCATTAAGTTTCATTAAATTTCAAGTAATTAATTAATTATATTTATTATACAAAAAGATATATTTTATTTTTACTAAGCCATAAAATTAAAGCCACATACGCGCGGTTATTCATCAAATAAGTTTTGTTAAACTTTTATACTGTGGACATGGTGCACAGCTTCTTCTTTTTCCTTTTCTTCTTCTTCTTCTGTTAAATCTACAGCCCTTGGATAGGTTTTGGCCTTCTACATGGTAACTTAATGATTAGAATATTATAAAAACTGAAAATGCAAGCGACTAAATTAACAGATTATTCTATTAATTTACGTTATTTTCTGTGAAACATGACAATGGAAAACAGATTGCACTTCAATTGCATTCGTGTCAATTAGATACAAAATTATGCGAAGGCACGAATGACATTATTTCGCGCATCAATCTCCAATGGATCTCGCCGCGCAATTTTCGTACGAAACGTACAATACGATTGCAAATGGGATCACGATCCAACCTTCCGTGTCAATTAATTAACTAATTATGATGTGGAGATCGAGACTTTAATTAGCATTATACAATGCCGCAATCAAGTGCGCGTAAAACAATATATGCGACACGTGATACACGTAATGTATTATATGTATATTGCCTAATAAATCACCGTGTCGTAAAACCGATGGCGCTCGATGCATCGTAAAACGTGCTCCAGTCCTGCATCCTGTTGCACTAAATCGTTAATTTATTTACCGTCGTAAAAAAAAATATTTTTTCGAAGCAACCATTCGGTTATCGGCGTCCATCATCAAATTTCCATTATAAAAATGCACCGTGCAGCACAGTAAATTACGTTTATATTTGTTACATGTTGGTTGTATGCCTATCTCATCGCTTTGAATTTTACTTATCCGACTACCGTTTTCATTCAGCTTTAACAATTCTCTTTGTGTGAAGACTTCTGATAAAATAGGAACTATACTCTGAATTTACATTAATCTGCTTCTTACAAACTGAATTATTATTTCAATCTAGTGACATTTAATTTAAAATCGCATAAATTACTTTTTCATTTTAAAAATAAGTTCTTTTTCGCGTGACGCTACATTTATAAAAATTTCACCGACACTGAATTTAGGAGTTTACGGACCGCGATAAATATTTAAGGTATTAATGTTACCGATGGAAAAAATGTATCATTATACTGACTTGTCCCCTAAATTCAGTATAAAATTCTTTGCGTTGTCGCCAAGATGAATATATACTGGGTTTATAATTTAAGTAATTGAGTTTTTAGGATATTTTAGCTAAAGTAGGTCGCGCTGCTACTCTTGTATTTATATATCTTCTTTTAGATTTTGGAATATTCACTTTTCTGTTATTTTTTCCAATAAACTATTTGGTTACCTGCATGGTAACAAGTCTCTCAACGAATTTCTGATATGCGCGCAATATAGTACGGTAAATAAATATAAATAAAAGAATAAGATTTCCTCCAGCCGCGTCTTTTCTCACATTTCACTTGCATGAGATAATGGCGGCAAGGCTCTTAGGTAAAGGCGCTCCAAGAGCCATAAAGCCATTACGTCATTATTTATAACGTTAAACGCAGAGTAGGAGTTACAGGAATAGAAACTAGATCACGAATGTACACAGCCGCGAGAAATAATTATGGGATTTTGTAATAGCGAAATTTATATCCTCGACCGACCTTGCCGATATTAATCACCGCTTGTCTCGACCTCCCGATTTCCCCATCGATTGCGAAAAATGAGCGTTATCGGAGCGACGCGACGTGGCGATCGACGACCCCATTAAAACCCATTGCAACCTTGTTCTTTTTTTTCCTTCCTCCTTTTTTTCTCTAAAACCACCCTTGCGGAACGGATCGAGTGATATTCGCGCGAGCAATCAGGTGAAACGAGTGATTTCTGAGGCCGCGGCGGCCGCGCGATTCCGATTTATCGGCCAACAAATCACACGTCGACGCTCGCCGCAATTACAGCCGAATGAGGCTGAAATTTTTGCAAGTCGGTCGGTCGACTTTGCAATAGCAAAAGCGGGATTAAAATAACGTCGCGTGAGCAACTCGGCGTCGGAAAGACGGCAAGCCCCGGGCTTCAGTTTCAGTTAATTCTACGTAGATAATTCGTCTGTTGCATGTCCCGAGAGCACCCGCGTGCTACTGTTATACAAGTTGCAAATTTCGATTGTAGATTATTATTTAAATTATTACGTAACTACGTTCGGCTTATTTCACCGAAAGATAAAGAATAGCTCTTGGATCTCTCGTTAAAAAGCAATCAATTAAAAATCTCTTCGAATCAATCAATGACGATTATTACTGCAACACGTTTAAATAAAAAAATAAAAGTAAAAAGGGAATATAATGATATTTTTTGCAAAATAACTTTTATTGAAGAAAATCCAATCGCTAATTCCAATCAATAATTCGTACGAATATGTACCATGCATAGGCGGTCTCTTTTTGTCATATTAATGACTATTTTCCACGGAACGTTCTATTCGAAAATGAATTTAATTAATACACGCACACATAGTGACGTCAATACAATCGCTGGGAACACAACGGGAACGATCATTTCGATTAATCAAGCCCCAATTATTAATAACGCCTCATCCGGCGTGGTTCTCTCGCGCTGGTTGATCCCGAATAAGGTCACGAGAACGGAATACGAGATAAAGAACCCTCTTCTCTCTTTATTATCCGATCGTGTGTGTGTCCGCGTGTACGTGTACGTTGCGCGCGATAAGCTCGCTCACTCTCGATTGGCCGATTACCTCGTGGTCTCGCATGTGCAATGAGCCTTAAACTCGCGATCTCGTGTGCGACAAAAGCGTATCGCGGGCTTTCGACCGCGTCGACCGCGCGCTAGAAAGGCGGGAACCCGTATCTTCAGGTCGCATTTAGCGGCGCTAAGTACAATGCTCTCCGGCGGATTCTAAAACCCGAGAATCCGAGTTGAACAACCTCCGTTGTGTTTGAGACAATATCCCACCCTTCGGCATATTCGGAGAGAAAATATTCAACTTTTAATTTCATAATTCCATATGATGATATCATAAAAAGCTCGATTTCGATCTGTAATTCAGAAATTAGGATACAAATATCTATTCATAATTTTATGACGTGTAATATAAACAATATTTTAAAAACTATATACACGGAATATATATACACCTATATAAAATTAATATTAAAATAACGTATATACTAACATCAGCATACACATCAAAATACACGGCTATCTTTTTTAACGCGAATTATAGATTGTCTATTATAAAGTGGGCTTATTTTTGTGCTTTAACTTTGCCTGAAAAGCTTCTCCAAGTAGCGTTAGTCTTTAGAGGTAGAAAAAATATGGTGTCAATTTTTATAATTTTTTACGCGAGTCATCAAAAATCTGCTGCCAAATGTCAATCTAAATATATATCTAAAATGAGTAGAGAGTCGCATGCATGCGGAAAGATGCATATTCTGGACCGTCTGATTAGCTTCCTATTTCGAGACTTAACGTCACCCTCATTTGGCGGAAATTTACGATTGCATCGGCCCTTACGTGTTAATGTTATTTACGTGTGCATCGGTTTTCAACCCAGAAGTGGTAGGGTGCCTGCCACTATGCGTCCGTCGAACTGGGTTATAACGCGATTTTCCGACTTAACGAGCAGAAATCCGATTAGCGCCAAGTCGCCGATTTTTCAAACCGTCCGTTCTGCGCGCGACTGATTACGGCGGAAGTTCGCGGAACTTCCTCTTCGAGCTTCCGGCCCGGTTCGTTCGATTCCGCCCGCCGAGGCCGCTCGATTCTACCACCGATTGTGAACAATCCTCGTACATTAGCGTTATCATAACACTTTGCCGCAAATGCCGGTTCTGATTGGAGAGTCCGATAGAATTAAATTTTACTGACATATATTGAAAATATGTCAGTAATTGTATTTTAATATTAAATATAATTATACGGTTAAGTTAAACAGAATAAATAATTTGAAATGCAATTATGTTAAATGTAATTACGAAATAATTATAAATTGCCAAAATATTTAAAATTGTATATAACATTCAAAATTTACGACTTGCTTTTTGTCAGATTATTATTAATTCATAAATAATTTATGAATGACTTTAATAGAAAATTTTCTCAAGATTCTATGAGTAACATTTTAACGGAACTATTTTCATTTTAGTATAAATTTTAGTAATTTTACTTTTTATGAAAAAAGAATGTAATATTCCATAACTGTCGTAATGTACATATATAATTACATACACAAGTTACTGGATATGGCTTATTGCAAAAATCAGTTCGGCTGAAGCCAGATATTGGGTTAGAAATCTCGAACAATGATGGAATCAGTAATAATGCAAAACCAATGTATCAGTAATAATACATAATACAGATAACAGGTAGAGAGCATTTGAAGACTAATAAACAATGAGAAATTCTATCCCACTAACTAAATTATAATCGAGCGTCAACCAAACGTACATTTGAAAAACTCAAAAGTAATGAATGACCAAAATTTTTAATTTTTTGATGCAGAATTCAATCACATTCTTCAGACTGCATTTTTCCTCAAACGGTATGCTATAAAAACCCCTGGAATCGTTAAAATCAGAAGAATTTTACAAACTGATCAAATATATTCGAAACTCGCTCATGATGAATAAAAATATCCCGCTAACGCTGCCATTCAATTCGTATCCAATTCCGTAGTCGATTCCCATGAGCTTTCGATTGCGAACGATAGCCATTTTCCATGAACGCACAATTGTACGCACATATGTCGTAACTAACGCGAATAGGCACGGGACTGATAATGGTTGGCGTGGATATGGACGGGCGATGATAACTCGACGTATCGATTGCACGTGGATCAGAGACCTCGCGATTCACCTTTTTAATATTTCACCTCCGTTGTTATTTTCTTTCTGATAAATCCGCGATCCCGCAACGAACTCACCTGTCAACGGTAGGACCAGGCATTCAAGTCGCTTAGGTTACGAAGAGATCGATTCGAGGCACATATACACGGGATTTATTTATAACTCCGGACACTTGGTCTCTCGGCCGAGGGTCGTTCACTCGTAAGTGTGTTATCGACTATGGCGAAAGTTCGGATTGTTCATTTGAAGCCCAAACTTTCGTCCCCGCCCAGTATAATTGCTCATACGACAAGTAGCAAAGCCCTAAGTGAAACTTAATCGAAGACATTAGGCTTTCTCGGTTAAATTCGGGAATTAATAATCGATACGTCGGAACTTGCGAGAATTGTGCAAATTAATCCAAGAACGTTAATTACCTTTTTCTTATGGTAGTGTAATCTACATCTAATCTATTGGAAAATATGTAATGTATATCTATACACACATGTAATAAATCTTTAAAGACGGAGAGAGAAAAAGAATTTAATAACAATGCGCATCACAGAATTTATTTTAGTAATATGCGCGCGCGATATTATATTTTATATATAATATTATATAACTTAAATAAATAGGATATTAATTTCACGGGTGCGGTAACTCGATTAAATGACTTTTATCGATCGGTGGTTATTTCTTGAGAAAACTAACAGAAATAAATAACACTTAGAAATTATGGGATTAAAGGGCAAACAAGTTCGGATCGCCAAGTTTTAAAACTAGACAATTCCATTAAAGCGTTCGAGGAGAATTGATCTCGTTGTAACGGATCATAAGGAAGTTGGAAGTTTTAATCGACTTTATTAGACACTTTCGTTAATTAATCGTTCCGCGCTTCCGTGAGGAAACTGTTCACATCACGCGTTTCTCTCCCGCGCTCTTTACTTCGTTCTCGTGTGTATCGAATTATGCAAATAAATCGCACGTATAGCGCGACAGTAAATTAGAAAAAAAAGGAAATCTCTGACTTTTAATCAAACAGGATTCAAATAGAAATCCGATCGATATAGGTAAACGTAATCGAGCAGCGTGAATTCTCCGAGTTACGCAAATTTCTTGCTTTCATTACATCGAAATAACGAAGACAATGTAATGCCGCGCGCGCTAATGTATATTTGTCTAATGGAAATTTATCGTTTTCACCGAGAAATATTCCCGGCGTGAACAGTAATTACGAAGTAGCTCGTGCAAATTTAAAAGCTTCGCTTCCGCTCACCTGTATAGAATAACTTTCCAACGATACGTGCGTATGTTCGTGCAACTAATAAAAATCAGTGTAATGAAAAATAATTCGCAGATTTACATATATCGAACAATTGAACGATCTAATAAGTATCGGATAAAAGCTGTTACGAGGATCGAGTTTTCGATCTGGAAACCCGAAGAGATATCTTTAGTACTCGAGAAACTAGAAGCGGAAGCGGAAGAAAGATGGAGCGAGAAGTGGTTGAATCAATATCGTTAAAATTAAT
Organism: Temnothorax nylanderi; assembly: GCF_030848795.1. Lineage (NCBI taxonomy): Eukaryota > Metazoa > Arthropoda > Insecta > Hymenoptera > Formicidae > Temnothorax > Temnothorax nylanderi. Next base: position 82,598 of record NW_027249331.1, on the reverse strand, counting down.
ACTGTTAAATTAATCGCGTGCCGCTCGAGAATTGCAGAATTTCGTTAGACGTTACGATAGCTGCCAACAAGAATTCTAACGGACAGAACTCATTTGGGAACTGTCAAAGTCGAATCATTCCGAGCTGTTACCAATAATGATATTTATCATTTATATATTTATCCTCAGACAACTGTAATGGAACTGAGGAAGTTTAACAGCTTTAAGAACAATATCCGTGTGCCATACTGTTCTTCATTGTTTTAATTATAAAAATAAAATAAATAAAACGTCCATATAAATACAAGAATTTATTTTGTTTTCAAAACAGCTCATCAGCTTGTCAGTAATAATACTGAGGACACGAAATCCTTCATATCCTCGTTAGTACATACATCAATTTTTAATACGCAATTCTTATACGCATATACTGAAAATGTTCACGATTTTCAAAATAGGGAGACGATAATTAAATATATATATTTAATTATTATATATTTAATTATTATAATATATATTTTTTCACATGGATATTATTCTTTGACATTACCCTCTTAATTACAAGAAATGTAATTATATATTTGTACATACTTTTTTTTGTATATGGACATATCAAATATAAGGATAATATTATCCATATGGATAATATTTTGGTATCTGATATGTCCGCTTTCGGAAATCCTGAGAGCTGTCGATTCTGGTGATACAAAAAAAAAGATAGAATCTATATATGTAGAAAATTCGAATAGACACCTTTCAAATTTCACTGATGATAAAATATGTAATACGCTCTTTGTGGCATATTCAAAGGATCTATTTGAATATTTTCTGTGATAGTGTATGCATCGTAATTACGGACAGTAATCTGTAAATGGTAACGTTACGCGTGTCAAACGTGCACCGAGACGTTATCGTTAAGCATAATCGCGGCGCGGCGCGTCGCCGCTCCAATACGATGCCAAAGGTCAACAACCGTTCCTGTTAGACGATGTTAATCCTTAATCGAGACACGGGTTCGTGCTCGCAGGGCGTATTCGTTCGGACACGTCAGGTCCACTCCACTTAACTCTCGCTCGCACAGATAAAGGCGTCACGATTATGATAAATGCGAGTTCCGAGCACACGGGAGTTAGGTAGAATTTAGCTTATGTAATGGGTAAAACGGCGAATTTTATCTCTCCGCGTGTATACGAGGCCGAACGTACGATTTAAACGTTTTCCTTTGGCCTCCGCGTATATCTGTCTGTAATGTAACGTGGTATCCCGCACCAAATTACAAGTTACACGAAGCTCGAGCTCGAGCCGAGATGTTAAATGCTGCTGCAAGTTCCTACCCCGATACGCACGCGATCGTGCAATGGTTACAGTTTTTGCGTTCCAATTCCGTTGCGATCTCGCCCGTCGAGATTTCCAAATCAATCGGAGCTTTCCGGCGCAAAACGTTGGAACACATTTACTTTGCATCGAGGACACTTTCGGAATCCTCGTTGCACGAGGGAACGTTTCCGTAAAAGGGATGCCGAGCGCTATTATTAGACGAGAACGCGGGAGATTTATCGATAAGATACGAGAGACAAATGTGCCGCCGTATACATGTTATTAACATCGGAATTCCGGAAGCTACGTCGACGCGAAATATTTCACGTTTCCGCATGCTTGTTAGTCGTTACTTGATTAGGAGCCAATTAGAATGCACACACAAGCGTCCCGCTTTCACAGGCAACCGTGCATCCACGTGCAAATTTGTAATTACGCATGTAATGTAATGCTTCTCGTAGCCGTAAATTGTTTCTTGGGGAACAACATAGAATGCTGTAACAGCGCGAGCAAGAGTATACGTTGTTCATGGCGTTTCTTCCGTCGCGCGTCGTTCGTCCGTGCTTACTTTTGCATCAACCCCTTCGGAACCGTGCACCGTGTCATGATTTATCTACGGAAGGATTTGAATTTTTCACGAATTGTTTCTACGTGGATATAAGAACTTTATGCAAATATTATTAAATAATTCAATTTCGTGTCCAATTGTTTTTTATCGTTGTAGTTGCTTTTTATTTTAGTTCAAGTTCGCTTTAGACAATCTGCAGTTCATATCGTATTTCAGGATAAAATTCTATTTATAATTTAGCATTATGCATTTTGTGTGTGTGTGTTGTGTGTGTGTTCTTCAGATCTTTTTCATATTACGATACGTAAAATTATAAATAAAATTCTGTTTCGAATTCTAACAAATTATAGATCGCCAAAAGTGTGCTTTACATCATATGAATTTCATCTATATATATGTTCATTTATTAAATATGAGTGCACGCGTGAAGAATATGGCAAACAAATTATTTGTTATTCCGCTCGAAATATCATGCAGACATAAAATTTCTATTGTACCCCGAAATAAATCCGCGAGACGGAACAAAATATTACACAGAATTTCGAAACGTGCATATTGCAAATAAATAGGAATTATTATGTCGGACATAGTCGAGAGTAAGAACGTGTTGATATTGCGACGGGGAACAACACGCCGTATCTCGCTCTCGCGTCTGAAGGAGCTGCGTCATCGTATCGGGCTATCGGTCAGTAATTGAGGCGACGATAATTTATGCGTAGGGTAAAGTGTGCGGCATCTCGGCGGCGGCGGCGGCGTAATAATTTATTCCGCGGAGAGATTTCGCGGTCTAGCGGATTAAAGACGAGGGGAACGATAAGACGACTAGACTTTGCGCGCGCCGAGACGCGCCGAGACGTGGCGCAACAGCAGCGCGAACTGACGCGGCAGGGCGACTCCACAATAATGCGAGCTGACACATCTCCGCGCGACCAATCATAATTATTATTCACGAGCTCAATTAGTGTGTCACGTCGTTAACGAGGTTGGCCACGGCGGCAGCAACCGGCCGTTCCGTAGCTGCAAGCCTCGATTTAACAATGTCGCGCCGCGCCGCCGATCCCGGCGACGCGACGTGATGGTAGCAGTGGCGACGGCTTTGAAAGTTAATTAAATTTGTCGTTGAGCCGCGTTCGGTGCAACAAACTGTCGCTGTGACCGGCACTTTTGTCCTCGCGGCCCGCGCGGCCGATGCGCGCGCCGCGAGAGGGAAGACTTAATCTCGCTTCATTCATCATAACGTCCGAGTGTGCGCAATTAATTCAATGGAGGCTGAATCAAGCGCGTGATTTCGTGCATAATAAATAACAAAAATATCTGCGGTTGAGATCGATACGTACCGTAGCAAATAACGAATTTGCGGAGATTTATTATCGAAACTGTCACGGAATAAATCGAAATATATCAATAACTTGCACGATGTTAAGAATCGATATAACATATGAAGTCTAATAAGAATAATAAGAAAATTATAATATATTGTAAAAGAATAATTAAGTTAGATAATATATTAAATGAGTAATAAAGTTAAAAATTGCGAGGCTGTTAGAGGTACACATATATAGATCATTTTTGCGAACGTAAATAACATTACGGCGCGAATTGCTATAGAATTCGTCGCGACAATTGGAGTCCTGATCAGGAAAAGGAGTTTCCGAATAAGCGCGTTCGAACAATAGGAAACCAGAGAAATAATGGAACAGACGGAATAAATTATACCGGCGACACAGCGGCCGCAACTTCGCGAGCCACGCGGCAAATTACTTTCGTCTATCGATCCCGCGCAGTATACCAGTACGCCGAGTTCGTGCTGTAATATAATACACTTTGGCTATCGTTGATATTAATAATTTCTCCGTTGCAATATCACGCGCGCATCCCAATCAACGCTTTCGGGAAGTTCGCAGCACGTTGCGCGCGCCGACGACAGTCGAAATGATTATATTTGTCGTAGCTAACGTCAGCGGTGGAAGTGCAGTGTTAGGAATAACAAGCCACGAGATTATTGCGTATTCAATACCGCAGACACCGCACCGCTCGTATCATTATGACGTTTTTATAACATAAAAACAATGCTATCATTAAAGTATTTTACATTTATTCTAAATTTCTAACACGTAGCTATTTTATTTGTCCAGCCTATCAAAATTATTTTAAAACAAGTTCGAAAGATGAAATTTTATTAATTAAACATGATCTTAAATACTTGATTCATTTTTCTCTCTGTCTTCTTCCTCCTCTTTTTTCTTATTCTCTTTGTAATTGCATTCGATAACAATACAATAAAAAATAATTTATATTTCAAAATACCTTGATTTCAAAAAATATATCTTCTGTCGCGGATAAAATGAAAGAAGAGTGTACAATATTTATAAGATCGTAAATTATACATCGCATGATATATCACGAAGAAATATCAATATTACTCTTTCAGAAACAGTGTGCGGTTTGGATTTCTCTCTTGGGAGAATGTAAACAGTAAAGACGCCTGGAAATTATTTGTCTAGACACGCGATATGAGCTCTGTGAACGCACGTTACAGGTCAAATGAAACTCGCCGAGTAAAGTCGTCTTGAAATTTTGTCTGTTTGACGATTACATTGTCCGCAGGAAATTAGATTTCCTTGTCAAGATTTATACACACGTGACTACTTAAATTATCTTTTTTTTTTTTAACGAATTTATATTAATTATTTCAAAGCGATATACGTACGTTACCGATTTTTAATTATTAATTAAAAATTAAATTAAGCTATTAATTAAAATTGAAAATTTAGATTTTTAATTATAAACTCTTAATTAATTGTGCGAGAATTTGATGAGTATTTAGTGATAAATCCAGGATACTTGTTTCGAACAGTTTGAAAATGTAGAGTACATATTTATGTAAGGGTATTCTTAAAAACAATATTAGCTTCATAATGTCTACTATTAAAGATAAAACGAGATTGAAAATGAATATTATATGATGAACGTAACTTGCATAAAAGTTAGAAAGAAGTATATTGTTATTCAGTGCTCGTAGCACTAAAGACTTAATAAAAATGACCTAACATCTTATATTGCATCTTGTATTATATCATAAGCTTGCTTGAAAGCGCATTTCATTGTTTCAGACGCCTCCATCACTTTTTATTAAGCTAGATGCGAATATTCCACAATTAACGAAGAATACGTTGTAAAGTGCATTGATCCATGCATATCGCATCGCTGCAACATTGCACTCTACGTAAAGCTTATAACAAAATGCGGTATCTAAAAGCTCTTCGCGGCGGTACGCGAATTATTAATGACGTTACCTAGAACGTTAAGTTGCGCAACCAGTATTAATTAATTTGAGGCGCGATCGAAGCGAAAAGCGACGGCGAAGGAGAAAGAGGATTTTGGTACACAGCGAATTTTCTTTCTGCGCAGGAGAAACATGAAGTAACGGACAGCGACGCATTTTGCTGCCCCGAAGGGCTCCTCAGCGTCTGGAAGCAAAAGACCGGTGGACACGGAGAAATACGACATGGATTTCCCAAAGCGGGAGTGGAGACACAGGTTTAGTCTTCGTGGTAGCCGAAGGGCTCACGAGGCGGTGGACACGGAGAAATACGACATGGATTTCCCAAAGCGGGAGTGGAGACACAGGCTCAGTCTTCGTGGTAGCCGAAGGGCTCACGAGGTAACTATTTCGTCGAGAATAGCGTTTTTTGCAATGCAAACGGACTCATACGCGAAACATGCTCCGGCGAAACGCATTAAATTGAAAACACGTGCCGATATCTCGAATCCTTCAATATTTCGTCGTTCAAAATGTCAGCGACGTCAAAATTAAATTGCCACGCGAAAATCATACCGTAACTAAATTTATTAACAAGATCTTTTCCCTATTTATATTTTATTTAATTAAACGCGTCAGTTTTTAGATATGCAGGGATTGTAATTTATAATTTCTGAAAATTATTAAAATACTAGTTGGTGTCTTGGTTGTAGTTGCTTTCTCCTTGACTGCATGTCATGCCGCCATATGCTGGTGATTACGCATAAAAGAGAAAAGTAAAGATTGTGAGTTACAGCAAGGGATGCATGCCCTCGCATACATTATTCATAAACGAGTTTCTAGGCGAGACTGAGCGTTCACGTTGCTTCGCGATATCGTACGTCGCTTGCATGGGCATATAAAAATACCTTTCTACATATCGTCACAAAATATCGTAGTTGTGAAAAGGTAAATTAAACGAATTCGCCTGCATGCATTATTTCGGCGTAATTGCGTTACGTTATATATATATATATATATATATATATATATATATATATATATGCACACTTCCGGCAACGATAATTACGGATTGACATAAACGTAATTTAATCGTTGCATATGCACATTTATAATAAAATTTATATTGTTATTATTACTTTACGCGTCGATATTAATGCCGACAGACATATATACATATATTCGGAAGCGCAGAATTATTTTATACACGATGACGTAGAATAATATACATTCGCTATTAAAATGAGGTGTGCAGCAATAACGACGCTAAAGGTCTCTGTGTACAGAATTGGATTTACGAAATCCGATATTCCGTTAGTTGACAAAATTAAAGGAGAGGAAATACGTGAATCTCGATCAAAGAAACATTATTCTGCTAACAAATCGAGATTAGACCGCGCACATTTTCAATTGTTACATTGAAAACGTCACCATTGTCGCGAAATTTAATTTTAAATTGGTCTTCACCAAAGTCACGAAATTTCTCCGCAGTCACGATATAAAACGGAGACGATTATTGATCTCTCGCTGACATAACTCTCTCATTACGAGCAGTGATATATTCGGCGGTATAACAACGTGCCAGGTGGCGTGTTATCAACCTCTCGCGGAACACACATAGCACGCATATGTTAGGAACACAACGACGGAGAATGGAGGCATACGGTACCAACTATTAAATACTTCGAGTGTTTAGAATTAGATCCAATTTCGTCAGAAGACAACGAACGTCCATTAGAGCGTTTCAGTCAATTTTATCGTTGCATACGCGTGCCAAGTGGCACCCACATATATCAAGAGGCGCCTCATGAATTTTTGTCTCGCAGCATTTTGAAACACCCCGAGTAATCCGCGCCAGCGACAACTCTCGCTCATAGAGATAATATCGCAATATTTTAATATTATGATAAGATAAAGAATCGACGAACTTTAATTGAAAGAGCGATTTCAATTCAAAACCGTACCGCGCTTTGTTATAATCGTATTCTCGAACCGCAGCTTCGGAATTTTTTAATTCCGTGCCAAAGAGAACGAAATATCATAAAAAAGCTCGTTTCACGTGCCCATGATTTGACAGATCAAATGAAATGCCCCGTAGAGCAGATTGCCTGCTATGCCAAATTCGAATGCAGCAGTGCGCACCGATGCACATTAAAGGCTGTCGTACGTAAATTGACATAAAGGCGTATGCATAGTAATGCTGTATTATCATACATAAGCAGTTGGATCAGCAAAATATATGCACTCGGCATAACTTATCGCATTGTCGGATGGAGAGAATACATGTCGGGCATTTCGTCAATCAAGACGCTTATGCTTTTACATCCAGACGAATTAGCGTGCAATAGGCTTTAACTGGTGCGCATCGCCCGATTGAATGCGCTATTAGATGAACTACAGGCGTGTATAAGGTGATAAACGATAAGCTGAAACTAAGTAGCTGTTATTTCGTAACGAGTGGACAGAATGAAAAATGAATATAATACCGAATATGTAATACCGTAGAGGAAACCCGTCATTTTTATTAGTGCATACTGCAAAAGTATAATATACTTTGTAGTTATTAATATGGGTCAACAATTCGGATGATTGCATAACTCATTGTCACGCTTTCGAAGAATTGTCTGAATTGACGTAATAATCTTGGTGCATTTGAAAACTATTTCTAACTTTAACAATTTTCTAACATTAATAACTATGTCTTTGAAAAATTACAGATAAATTTCTCTCATGGAATTGGCTGCTGAGAAATGGTTCCTAAATATATTATTTAAATCTTTCATTTTTGACTCTCCCTTTTTTACATCCAGGCCAATTTATTTTTACAAGTCCATAAAAATGTGCAGTATTTCTTTTTTATGTTAATTTTCTTATAACAAAAATGATGGGTTTCTTCTGTAGAATAATGTTTAATTCATTTTATTCTACTCATTACAAGATAACAGCTATTTCAATAATTTCCCAATTGTCATCCGATATGTTTAATAAGATGGACTAATTGTAAGATAGAGCCACCTACACAATTGCGACGAGGATTCAAGCGGAGAGCGGTATATAAATGAAAATATTAAACCTGCCATTATAAATGGAAATATAATGCGCCAAAAATGGAACTCAGTAAGATCGTGATTAAATCCACGACTGTTAAACGGTACGTTTAAATGACGTTTACGGCACTTGCAAACGCGCGAATTACCTTCCCGATAATCGTGCGCCGTTCTCACAATGAGACGGCATTATCATTTTAACGCCCTGCTCTTTATAGGCGCGTTCCCGCGTTACATTCGCGATTTAATGCGTCCGCGCGGGTAGTATTGTGTGTATGGCCAAGGAATGCGCATGGTGCCTTAATACTCGCTCGAACCAGCTTTCTAGTTGGAGGATGCAGTCCGGGATAAAGCGGATTTCGTGCCGAATGTGTGCGCGTGTGTAATCCACCGCCGTATGTAACTAAACTGTCGCGCGCACAATGCATCCGCGATGCAGCGTATACGCGGAATACCGCAAGACGTATGCACGTGTACACACGGTCGGGCAAGAGCTCCCCTTAATGCATTTCACGCCGCGCAATCTCATTTACCGTCACGATCTCATTTACCAATATGGAGAACGCTTGAAAAATCGGTTACTACGGTTATTACGGACGTTAATAAGTTGCAACGGAAAATAATAAATGTGACTGATTTGAAATATGTGTATATAAGAAAGATGTGTACACATAAAATAAATTTTAGGCATCATATGTAATAGTGTACAAAGAATTAATATACGATATTAATTAGTTAATACATAAGCAGTTTGTATGTATAAAATAAATTCCAAACGAAGTATTTAACAGAGTGTAAAGAATTAACGATGCGATCAATAGAATAAAAAAAATTACAATTACATCAGTAGAAGCAAAGGATGTGTGAAAAGCGATCCCATAGGGTGTAGCAAAAGTTATGATCAACTGGGAATTAAAGAAGAAACGTTGGAATAAGATAATAATCGAGTAACATGACGTTTAATTAGGGCTTGTGCAATTAAAATAACATGCAGTCGAGCGCATTTTGCAACACGCGTTCTGCTCGATTATCTTAAGAGCACAACTGCAAATGTTAAATTTCGTGTTATCTCGTCTTTATGCACCGTTATCACTACCAATGCAATTGACAATAAATTATACTCTGCAGATAAAATAAATTTATACTTTTTTCTACATAGTTTTTTTTTGGATATATCTAGCTAACGCATAGTTCTCAGAAAAGAGCTGTTTGCAATTTTATGCATCCTCCCATTCGTTGCATACATCCTCCAATCACATAAGAGCCATTTATTGGTGGAGCGGCGAGAAACGTATACTACACCCGTGGGTAACGTGGGTAACGCAAGGCCGATCTATTTCCATCGCTTTCTTCTCGAACGTTTTGGTTCGAATAATGTACTCGATTCACCTATAATTCAGAATACTCCGAGCAAATATTTTCTAGGAATATTTTTCGCTAGCTATATGTTTCGAATATGCGCATACATGCACACACGCACACACACACGCTCCACATATATTTTTGTATACACATTTTTCCTTAATAAAGATTATGCATCATTGTTTCTAAAAACGTTTTTTGCCTCACAGTAGATAATTATAATTGTATATAATCTGTACAGTTATAATTATATAATTTGTGTTCCCTAAATAATTATAATTATATATAATTATATATGGTTATAACTATATATAAAATTATTATTTTTATTTTCTAATCATATATGAATATGCGTGCTGCATTCGCCGGCGGTACCGCTGTAATGGATATTTTTCTGGTGAATTCAGGACGCAACGTGGTAACAATACTAACAATGCAAACGAAGCCACTCGTCCGCTAAAACTTGAAATTAAGGAATTCAAGAAAATAATTTGCTCGCCTATTTAAACTCGAGTATAGAGTTTCAGTTATAAAAATATTTCGTAATTATCATACGTATGTCTATATACATATATTAAAACTCTCTAATTGTACTAAAAAAGTTTATTTCTAATTTTTATAAATTCTTATAGCTCCTTAATAATTTTTTAACAAATAACTTTACTTACAATAGTACCTATAATTTTCTTAATATTTTTTTACAGATGCCGAAATACGCTTCTCGAATTATTAAAATAATTATGATATTAAAATATTTTTATAGAAATGCTTGACTTTGTGTTGTTGTTCTAGAGAGATATTTACTACGAAGTACATTTCTTACAGTTAGCTCGATACTCGACCGTTACAAATTAGGTTCGTGTTGGCGACCGGAATGAAAGAGCGTACGTATTTACGTCGTTAGAGGGTTAGAATAGAAAAAAGAGAAATATTTCGAATCAGACGTGTCGAGAAACACGACTCTGGTAATATGTGGTAAAATATAGCGGGCACGTTCACGGGGTCGTCCTCGCTGGCCCGCGTCGCGCACATTTCTTAGATCCTTGCGTGCGAGCCTCCCTAATTAATCAGCACGAACGAGTACCCGCGGGAAAGTTGTCGTTGAATAATTTAAGGAGCGGTGCTCGCTGACAATTTCCATCGGCAATTTCCCACGTAACGACAGGCACGAGCAAACTGCCTCGCACGTAATAATCGATTATGAACCGATTCTGCGAGACAAATGGGTCTAACAAGAAATTGATTATTCGATTTGTTCGCAAAAAACATCGTATAATTTAAAAATATCGTTTAGGATAAATATTAAACAAACGTGAATTTTCAACTGGAATACTGCAACTGCAGAAAAATTTTTTCGTTTTTTCAAATTTTGGCCGTAAAATGTTTCGACCAAAGCTGATTTTTTATTCGATTTTTACACAGTATATATTAAATGCTGTGTAAGTTATGTTTTCATATGACATAAATAATTTGCTACATAATCAATACTATGCTGACTGCGATATCGACATGTCGCGTTCGGTCAGCCGAAAGCAATCTTTCTGTTCAATAAACGGAATTAATATCTTCGATATATACTCAACATGATTAAAGTTCATTAATGAAAATATGAAATAAACGTGCACAAGGATAACCTATCTAGGATAACCAATCGTCGCTGTCCGTGTAAGTGAAATTACGGCTGGCATTTTCGCTTAATCAACAGAGTGCAAAGTGTGGATAGAAAAAAGTACCCTCGATGCGATTACGAGGAGAATTATGTGAGTAATTCAGAAAAGAAAGCAAACTTTATTTTATTTCATTTCTTGCATTAAACACGTCACGCTTAATTGTTCATTCATGGAAACCATGAATTAAAAGGATTAACACAAGAAATGTTACATCTCCTTTCTCGTAACTATAACTGAGATTTCATTTCGGTAATTCCATTAAAACTGAACAGTATAATTTTACGTTTTACCTTTACGGTAAACCGAGAAATTTAGAAGGTTTTATTTAATCATCAAATGCACATACAGTTATATTACGCGTTAAAGCGAAAGATTCACCGAATATATAGCGACGCAAAGTAAACGCACGTCAGCCGAGTATGAATTTTATATCTTTCTGCTAATGAAATTCATTAACAGAATGTGGAATAATACTTTACACGAAGACCAGCGACATTTAAGTGATACATGTCAGTGTATGCTCCGACACTCACTCGCCTCACAAAAGTGGAACAATATCGGATTTTCTGCGTTCTCTCTGGGAACATTGTCAGTCATAATAGAACGATTTTCGTAACACACGAGATGAAAGAGCAGACGGTACGAAATGTCGAAGGGCTTACATCGCGGGAAAGATTATGAGGCGTCAATCGTGTATTTTATTCATTTAGAATTTGGAGAAAAACCGGATGGAAGAAAGATCAGTTTAATCTCTGTATGCCAAGTAAATGTCAGTATGTAATGATATAATATTATATAACATTATATATTAATTAATGTTTATGCCTTATTTTAATTACATAAAGAGAAGTAAACAAAACCTTGCGTGAAAATTATCCTCGCGATAGCGATCGATCAAAATGCACTAAAATTAAGGATGTTATAGAAAATGATGACGTTAATGGATATTTGACTAGAAAATATTTATTTTGCGTTCAAATATAAAATCATTATTTTTCACCTTTGCGAAACAAACTAAATGTCATGTATCGCGATACCGGAGCAGCGTTAAGAATAAGAAGCGCATTACACCGATGTATCGATAATACCGTTATCGCGAAAAATACATGAGCCTGTACCGACACGATAAAAGTTCCGCCGTTGGAAGATTCGCCGAGCTGAAAACTGCCTAGTGAACACCGAGATGATACACAGATGATACACGAAAAGAAGCGTGAAATCGAAAGAAGGTACGAACGTCTGCGAAGGCGTATAGGACGTATGACATGTATGTGTTAGGTGAAAAGTCGCACGTTTCAGTTTCAAAAGAAAGACGGATTTAGTTACTTTGAAACAGCGCTTTAAAAGAATAGCGAGACGACTTGCGTATCAAGAATTTCTGTAATTCATATTTTTCTTTTTGTTCTACATCCTTATAATCTTTATTATACTTTCTTATATCTTTTTAATAAAAAATAATAGTTTTAATTCTATATTAATTTAAGCTCATATCCTGAATTAATTTTATATGTATCTTCGAAATTTAACATAGAAATGATTAAACTTCAATCCATATCTGACTTAATTTTATTCTAAAATTATCGAATAAACATTCTCATTTATAAAGTCGGCTTTTGATTAGCTTGACAAAATACACATGATATTCAATCGGATTTCTCGCTAGACATCGGAAGCTTCAAAGAAATCTTTCTGAAGCATTCGAACCCATATAATACATGAATAGGTAAGAAAAGGAACATTACTCGCGATTGGTCCTTAATCCAACTCTGGCCTGAAGAAAGCGTACATGGGGTGTCTTCAATAAAACTTTTCCACGAATCCTTCAACATGAAAGGATTCGCAAAGGATATTAGTGTCACATTAAGGTTGTTTTTTTTAATACAAAAAGTAAAGTCCGAGTCTCCATTTCACTTTTTCGTTTTACATTTTTTCTCTTTTTTTCGCTTCAACATTTGAGGATTGTTCTAGTTTCGTGAGAATTCGATTTACAACGCAATAATTGACTAATAAAAATGCGACATTGATTTACGACAAAAAAAAAGAAAGTGCTTGATCGAAGCATTACGTATTATTGATTATTATTATTATTATTATTATTATTACAATATATGTACATATATTTCATTTTTTAGACTTTCAAATTTTTAGTTAAATGTTAAAATATGTTACTAAATTCTCAAGATTAATGTATGCGTTGTCATGAGATACGTAGGTTATATTAAATATTAAATGCAAATGAAGATAAAGTTACAAATATATAAATTACATTAAATCTTAAGATTGCTAAACAGCTTTAAGAACCCAATATATGATAAAGTTTCATTAAAATTAACACTCAAATTACTTTTGTACACGCTTTCAAAATTTAATGCAACGATCAAATCCTAATTTAATGCTCGATATGCAGAATGTTAATTGAGCAAGTGTAATCACCTCCCGTATCGTACTGGCGTAATTAAGTGTGCTACGAATAATTTAACGCGGGTCCGTTCTCAGTCGTTTGTGCACCGTGATAAGACGACTCGTGCATATCTATGCGAGCCACATGACGGTGGCTGCATACGACATGCAAGGATTCTCTCGTATACCCTTATCCTTGTTCGCATGCACAGATTGAATGCATCGTTGCGCAAAACGCCGCATTGAAAACGGGGTGAAGTGTTCCGTTCCGCGAGAGAAAGATACGGGAAGCACGCGAAGCGAGAGCGATGCGGCTTGTTTACCAGGGCCACAGTTTCAGTTCCTATCCCCGTCGTTTCGGGGTTGTCATCGATCCTGAAAAAGCAAGTCTCGCTTCGCGAGGTTTAACTGCCGTTTTCCGCGTCGACGACTCGCGTTTTCACGGCAGACGACGATCACGACGATGAGGTGAACGCGCGTACGTTGGATTAGACAATGACTACGTTGAAATCTCTGACAGCTCACGCTTTATACTCCCAAGTCATTTTACGACAACATCATTTCCGGTTTAAAGCACACATCCGGTACTATCGCGTCTTCGTTTTTTTTTATGAATGTGAATTCCTCAGTAATTTGAAACCTATTTCTTTTTTGCACACGGAAAAAAATGATGTATCAACAGCATCAGTGTTATTGAGATAAAATTTATTGATGCAACATCAATATGAATGAACAAAAAATACCAGATAATTGTTTTAATAATTTAAATATTTGGCCTAATAATATCCAATTGAATTAACTATACATACGCTTGTGGCAGCCCGTGACGTCGACGTTTAATTGAAGCAACTTTATTTTTTTCCGTGCAGGGTGTTTCAAGAGAAGTCATTGTTGGAATATTCTTCGGTACTTGATACGCATACTTTGATATTCATTGCGTTTCAAATACATTTTAAAGATATTTTCGTAATCTCGCGAATGCACGAAGACGAGACGAGCGACGCGCTCGAAGGTGGAAGATTTTGAGAGAATTTTGACGTAGTTCATGCACGACGTTATGCATTGTAGTGCAAAAACGTAGCTTCACGTTTCTCTTCATACTGCAATTTCCGGGCAGAGTTGCGAAAATTTACGTAACGGGTGTCGACTTTCTTTTGACGCTCCTCAGGCCGTTTCACCTTCGCTTTGAGCAGAACCAAGTAGATACTTTCGATGCCTGAGGCAACATAAATAATGGCGTCTGTGACACAACACTCTTTCTGATCTGACATTAAAAATATCTTTGAAAATCTTTCCCGGTAAAGTAGAAAAATGATATCTAAATTCTAAATAGCATAGCGTCAAAATAATTATTTTTCTATTATCTTTTCGTTCAGTTTAATGTTTAAATAAGTTTAGAATTTTTCGTTCGTTGGTTTTTTTAATAAAAGAAGATAAGATAATGCGATCACAAATATAGTTTTTAAGGAAATTTTGTGAATATCGTAATTAACTAACGTCGAGTCGATACCGTGTTTTGTCAATCGAGTGATCGTGTCTTTTCTCATTCCATTAGGGCGAAATCGGGCACAGAACTATAACCGGGGCTCCCAGGACCACCAGAAGATGGGCGAGCCTCAGGCAACATGTGAGCAGTGGCCATGACGGTGGTAAACCCCGCGTTGAGTTGCTGTTCAATACATCGGGTTCTAAACCCTCCACGCCGTCCTCGCAACCGCACACCCCTAATACACCGAAAACGCCGCACACCCCGCCCATCAAGAAGTCCAATTGGGAGGTCATCGAGCACTTCACCGGCGCGCCGCGTCCCTCCATCATCACGGTGAGTTCTCGCGCTTTATCGAATATGTTATCACGGATAAAGATAGGAATAAATATCACCGCGCTCGCGATTATGACACTAAATAAATCTTATTTTTTAGATTTCACATAAAATAATACAGACAAAATAAAATCCAAAAATGTAGAATGTTTTTAAAAGTTAAAATGTTACAAGAGTAAAGAAAAATTGGCAGTTATTTAATATGTTATAATCTGAGAAAGTGAATGTCGATTTAAATGCTGGATGATTAGCATAGCTTATTTAAATAAAATTATAAATTATAATATTGAAATATGATAAAAATTCCAGCGTACATTTTTTTTAAACTGCTTGAACTTTGTAAGAAGAGATAAATGAGTAGGTGGAGTTATATATATTTTATAACTTTGTGCACTTTGCGTAATTTATTGAGCTGCAAATGTCTCGTAGCGTTAATTAATTTTTCAAATAATTAAACAATTGTCAAATGAATATTTATAATTATACATATATTATATATTATATGTAGATATATGTATAGCTAATAGATGATATTAATGTTCAATATTATAGACAATTAGTGGCAATTAATATAAATATTTTATATATGTACTTTGATACTTTCTCGATGTTTATTAAATTTGGTTTGTTATTACGCAAGTTTACGTACATAAAAAAATGTGACAGATTTCCATTTCAAGATAATAAATTTTCTGAAGACCCATACGAAATCATCAATAATTTCAATAAATTTGAAAAAAAGATGGTATTCGCAATTTGCATAGATTTTCATGACTAAGTTATAATTAAATTAATTAAGAGTAGTTGAATTATAAGAAAGTAGAATTACATGTTACGATCCTGTATTTTCAGCAAGTCCTCCGACAAGTTATCATTATCCGTGAACAGCGTAATTTTCGACATCGGAGAATGTTATTATAGTTCGTTACCAAACGGCCGGGTAAAATTTCGAGTATCTACGAGAAAGAGTACATTCTATTAACAGCCGCGCGCACGTGATCGTATGAGTGATACGTTTGTGCGATGCACGCGCATCACGTTTCTCCATTACCGCGACCGAGTCTCCAGCAGGAGGACTGCGAATCGCTGAACAAAACGGAGAAACAGGAAACTGTGCGGAAAGGCGAAACCACTTTGTCAGATCCCTTTCCCTTTGATACATCCGCTCAATTTTCAAGGTGACGGCGCGACATCGTGAAATTACACGATTTTCCAGTATTACACTTTGCCAATAAGGTCCGTCTCTCCCTCGATATGAATCTCGTTTAACTATTTGGTCGCATTTTTACACTCGCGTTGCTACATCTTTACGAACGAAATTTTTGTTATTGTAAAATTGCCATTTTGCACGACGAACCGTCGAAAATTGATGGTGCAATCCTCGTAAACACATTACAGAAAGTTTTCTCATCTAATGAGAAAAAAATCGCGATATCATGGAAAACAGAATGAATAAATAAATCGTAATAATTTTTCAACAGCACGGCGGCACATATACGTTTCGTCTGTATTTCATGTGTTTCATGATCTCTCTCGGAATGGGTGGGATTATCGTTACGGAAACTGCTCGCGGCCGACGTATGTACAAACAATTGCGCTGGGGTAGGCAACGATTATCGTATTACGGGCAAACACTAGCAAACACGTCCGCCGGCTACAATGTGTGCCTTTCGTTAAATCACATTTATGCACCGTGCGTTGTACTGTTTGTGCGACGAATCGGGACACAGTGATACTACCGGGTTCCCCGAAATTAACCAAAACGTGGACGGCACAACGTTGCGCGCGATGAAATTTGAATTATCGTTCTTTTATTAACCTCAAATATACGTTTTCGATATATTTGCAATTAAAAGTCCGCGATTAACATTCATATCAACGTTTGACACTAAATAACGTTCGAATATTTATCCCTCCGTCTTCAAAGTTTGATTTCTAAGGCATAATCGTCGCTCTGTTCGCAGATGGCCAGAGGATCGGAGGTCGGCGTGGCACCGACAACTGGAAGGGAGTCTATGTCGGAAGCTGCAGCGAACGTAGGAATCACGCAGCCCACGCGGAAATGCGCTCTGAGCAGATTCCTGAGCTCGCTATGCCGATCTCATCATTTCAAGAACCTGCAGGTAGGAGTGGCAACCATTTTCTGCGGCGCGCGTCCGTCTTTTCTCTTCCCTTTTTTTCCGTAATTACTCGAATATTACGCTTTTAATAAGAGTGCCGGATACGTAATTACATCGATCGCAGCCAGTGCACAAATATTGGCTGAATCCGATGTAGATTTGCATCAAAGTAGAAACGATTAGGCGTTCCTGGCGTTCGCTGGTCTGGCAATCACGATGTCTGACCACACGTGGCTGGATCTACTGTGTACCTACGCATATTTTTACGGACGACTTTGTTTGAAGTTAAGTCCGATGTCTAACGCTGAAAACAGCGCATCGTAATTACGAATTAAAACTGCGCCAACGTAATTCTTACTAAAAAATTGTAATAAGTATCTAAGTTTCTGTAAAATTAGCTAATTGGAATTGTGTAAAATGTTGAACTTTGCTAGTATCTTGGTGATATATTGTCTGCTATGATAAATATCCTTATTTTTTATATAAAGGTATAGTTTCATTAAAAGTAATATCGAAATTAGTGGTTTGTTGATAATGATAATAGAATTTATCTTTTCAATAATCATTTATGCAGGTTTCTCTCTTACTTTTCCAATAATTTCTGTGGTTTATAACAATAAGTACTCTCGCGATTTGCAATAAAAATATATGAAACTAGCATCATTTTCGTCAACCATAATTTTATGCGTTAGATACACTTTTTGTCTTAAAAATATCTTGTCAATCTACCTACTTTTCAATCTCGCTAATGATGTGATTTCTCGAAAAATCCGCCGCTGACAATGAAGGCCACGCCGACAAAATCTCGAGGCGACGGCGACGTCTTAAGCTGACGGTAGTGACATTCCTCGTCAAATTCTTGTCATGCAAATCAATGATGTTATCGGAAATTAATCTAAGTTCGTCATGCGGAGGCACGCACGAGCAAGCGAAGCGCGTCGGCACCGTCGATTGACGTGCGTTGAGCTGCGTAGGAGTAACACGCGTTAGACTTGGCAAACTCAGGCAAGCTGGAGAGAGAGAGAGAGAGAGAGAGAGAGAGAGAGAGAGAGAGAGAGGGAAAAAGAGAGTAGTTAACCAGGAGAATAAAATGTTGCGCAACAAGTTTCGGCCTTCGGAAATCCGCACCATGCCATAAAATGGCACGAGGCGAACAGGTTTGCGACAATTTCGAGCCCGAAACTCTCTCTCGTTTGTGAGCTGTAATAACGCGATTCTGCCGCGAAACCGACAAATTGTCTCTCCCCTCGTAGGCCGCATATGTGTCTCGGACACAACCGCTGCGTTTTGCGGTTGAATCGTCGGTTTTGTCCGATAGAAAATAGAACGCGGCTGGCGAAGATACAGTCGTTCGTGGTGCCCGCGAGGCTGCGAAACTCGATGGTCTGGTGGCACGAACGATGTGGTTAACGCGCTAGCCAACCACCCCTTTGCCAGTCGTAGGGCTCGAACAGAAATATATCGAAATGTCTCGCCCGTCAAACGCAGCGAACACTCTAACAAGAACTTCGATATATGGAAATATCGCGGAGGTGTTTTAGAATATTGAATATTGGAACACTGCTGTCGAGGAATATTCCAAGTCGTATTTACTTTAGATTGACATACGGTCATACCTACGGTAATTTATAATTGCAAAACTGGACCACTTTACAACTTTTAAAAGAATTAACTTGAGAATTATTATATATAACAAATGTTATATTCTTTAACGTTATATAATTGATTATAAACTCGTGTATTCATGAAGCTATCAGTTAAAAAATTTTGAAAGCGATACATTATTTATAGTCTTCTGTGTTTAAAATTTTAACGTATAAATTATTGAGAATTGGTAGATAAAATTGCTGAAATTTTGAATCTTTCTCCGTACAGAAAGAAAATTAGGACATATTTAACTTAATCGTTTTATTATACAACTAGTTATTTAAAAAAGTAAAGAAGTTTTTTTACAATGCATCGCACGTAATGCTGAAAAATATCTTCAGAACTTACTGATTGGTTTTTTATATAGCAAAGAAAAGCGACACTTAACCATTTATCTACCAAAGAGTTTCTCCTACGACTACTCTTAAAAGTTTGATGCATCACTGAAAACGCAGCGGATGCATTTTACATTTCGCTTCGTCGTTTCGCGTCGCTCTGCGCCAAACATAAACCTATCCTCACAAACAGCAAGTTGTTAATTTTTGTCGTAGAGTAATTTTCTTTCGTAAATTTTTACATTTCGTCTGTTGAGAATTCAGTGACACACAGAACTCACCTAACATTAATAACATTAACTTAGAATCCGGATCTTATGAATTTCGTAAACTCACTGTCGACGATTGGGATTCTTCGTAATTAGATAATTGAAGTTTTGCCTCGTTAATGGATCAGTACTGTTATCCATTATCCGCCATAGTTTACCTACATCCGTTCTATTGCGAGAAGTAGCTCAAGTAAATCCTAAAGTAAACTTATCTACTTCCAATCAATAAACATTACAGTGGCGTATCGACACTTGTGTCTTCTTTCCTGCACATACAAAATCGATCTGTCTTCCTACAGAACTATTGCTGCTCCTCTAATGGTTTCTTTAATGGCATTGCATCAAATGGATTAATAGCGCCAAGTATAGTAAACAAGAATTAACAAAATTAATATATAATTAATAGATAAGATTTATATAGATGTCATTGAAAATTAATAATAATAATCATTAAAGACACTTATAAATTTATAAGCATTTAAATATAAAGTTAAATATAACAATTTCGGGAGAACGTTTTAAGCGTGATCTGTAGCGCGATTAATGCAGAGATTGGAAAAAAATAGCCTGTAAAGCGGTTTCTCGCTTGGAAATCGGTACGGGTTTACGAGAGTCCTTGTATTACACGTGGGAATTCGAGGGCGACGACCCGTGAATTTGAAAATTGGCTCGCGATTGTCACAGAGAACGTGACAGGATAACCGGAAAACGGCGCGAATTACGATGTTCTTCGTGCGATTCCCACGGGAGCGACTTGCATTGTCTGGTCACGTAGAGCGTAGATCGGAAAGCAGGGTTCCGAGTCGACGGGAGTAGTCGCCCTCGTGAGCGTTTTTCGCGTGACACGCGTCGATTTGATTGCGTTTCACTTCAGCGATATTCCCGTCGGCGATACATCGCGATACGCCTCCGATATGATGGCCATCATTTTTCCATTCGAGCGAGCGAGTCCGAAGGGAATCCGTCATTCTAACGTCCACGTCGCCGTGTTGTGCTGTCATATATCTGACGAAATAAATATCCTTATCGATGCGTTAAAGAACTGCGGTAATATAGGTGATATCGTGGCACATTTTCGTTAATAGAACGGCCGACACATGTTCATTTGAATTGTATTTGTGTATTATAAAGTGTATCTAAGAAGTGTATTATATACAGAGAGAGAATATAATAGCAAATAGTTTTTTAAATAATATTAAAAAATTTTCGTTTACAAACGCTGATTAATTTGGATTCGAGTTTTAATCAATAAATAAATGTTGGAGTATCAAGTTTGTAGATTATAAATAAAAAATGTGATTTAAAAAATCATAAGTTTTCGCGCAAATTGATTTTCTAGAAGGCAAATAGATAGCGAAGTCTTATAACTACTTCCAGCTGCACGAGATAAATTTCAAGTAAAAAAAGGTTATTTAAATTACATTATAATAAAAACCGGAGTATTTAAAATATATATAGCAGCAATAATTATGATGAAAAAGGCGCTCGCAATTGCGAACATTGGAATACTAAATGTCTGTAATACGAGCCTACAGATAGGAGGAAAATATTTCTTTGGAGAAAAACCATGTAGCACAAATGTATGCAAATGACGAAAATTCTCAACAAAATTATTCATCGCGCCTGGAGGTATCACGGTCACATGTGCGTGATTATTCATATTTTGTCGCATGGTGGTTAATTGGTTTCTTTCTTCAACGTTAGAGATAAAACGACGCCGTCGTTGTATTTAATTATTATCGGCCATTTAAAGACTTTCGTCGGAAATATTAATTACGCGTGCAAGAGAAATCGAGAGACAACGTTTACAGACGCTTTGAGAAGAATGGTAATTTTGTTCGGATATCGACAATTTTCGAGAAATTTTTAGAAAAAATGTTTAAGTCTTAGGATATTTACAGAAAATCTAAACAGAATTTCTATTAATTTCTCGACAGTTACATATACTGATTCGGGAATGTATAATGCCAATTTATGGCGGCATAAAATATTAATTCTTTTCAATCTATCTTTGCTATAATTCTTCTTTTATTATTATTCAAGGCAAAAGACGGTATTTAATTTTCCTTTCCGTCCTTCGGGACCTTCCTTCACAACGAAGGAGAAACTCTGAAATTACAGCACCGACAAATGCAGTGAGCGAGGCGACTTAAATAAAATTTATTCCGATGGTACATACCCCCGGGGTCCGACCGACTTAATCCGCCCAATATCTGTCATTCTGTCGCGATCGTTCCCAGCTTACAATCGTAGCCGCAAACCGAATGCAACTCCTTGAATCGCGGCAAGATTACATCGAGACGGAAGTCGATTATTCAGGAGTCGGCGGATACGACCGGAGGGAGTAAGGGAAGAAAAGAGAGAGAGAGAGAGAGAGAGAAGCGATGGAATGACGAGATTCATGGAGGGTGAAAGGATCGACGAGAAAAGAGGATAGAGGTTTGTTCTACATGTGTCCTTTGGTCGCATTTGGTTTGCTTTTTCAACTCGACGTAACCCGCAAAACTTTACGACACCCTTCGTTACGTCGTCATCGCTGGCCCTCTCGACAGAACCGTCATTTTTCAACCATGGTAAAACCAGACCCATGAGAATATCTTGCGTGTATAAACGGGCAAACAAGGATATACCGGGAGTTAAACGAAGTGCATCACGATTTATGCTCGGGATTTACGTCACAAATTTCCGCGGGGCAAGCTCTGTCCCTTTATAACGGAACAATGGATTATGCATTACGCTCACATATGAGAAATATCAAGAACATCGTCGAGACCAAACAGAGATAGCGGAAAACGTTGAGGATGATCAACGTTTTTATATCTGTTATAATTTAAACTAATATCGTATCATATAATATTGTATTATGTATTACAACAAAGACTTTCGCGGTATACAATAACATGTAACAAAAGAGCCAGTTTGCGAACGTCGTCGCTTGAAAACCGTATATGTTACACCCATATCGGAAAGCGGCGGTTGCGATTCCGGCTATATTTGTAACGTTGCATTGTTCGCATGCGCTTCATGGCATAGTGAAAGATTAAAATATTAACGATTCAATGCAACGATAACGCGCCTTTGTCGATCGCTATGACTACTGATAGCCAATGGTCACCAGGCTTTCCGATTGCACCCGATGACAGCAATTCCATCCGGGATACGATAAGATCTCTTCTCTCGCCAATCCTACAGAGAGAGCAGCGAGAGAAAAATCGCGTTGCAACCGGCTATCTATCGATTAGCGGCTGTTATCTATCAGCATCCCCTCGATTTTTCCCACGTGACTCGCGCCTCTGTCGAATTCGATTTAATCAAACCTTACTCTTGCGCTCTTGCAATCCGAAAAATTCGCCTAACGTTAGCGGTATTTTATCGCACGGATTACAACCTGCTGCGCTGTAAATACGAGCGTGCACCACGACAAACACGTGGCACGCTTGTTGTGAACAAACGAATGACGATAAATAAATTTTGTTGCATTAATTTGTACTAAAATAAAATTGCTTTAAAAGTCTTATAATTCGCAAAAATTTAGGATAGAATTCCACATATAATTTTATATATCATAAATTTTGATATATATTTTAATACATATGTATGTGTCTATTATGTATACACGGAGAAAAAGGATTTGCTATTATAGGGCCAACTAACATTTTTTGCTGCGAGAACTATAATTTAGCTATAGTAGCAAAATCTTTTTGCAATTATTACTAAGTAGCGAAAGTTCAGCAAAACTTTTTGCTATTGTAACAAAAGGTTTTGCTATTATTGCAAAATTAATAGCTCTCGCTGCCAAAAATGTTAGTTAGCCCATTTATCTATTTAACGGAATAGATTTGCTATTGTATCAAATCCTTTTTCTCCGTGTATGCTTCACATAGAATTATATTCTAAATTCTAATACAAGTTATACCGTAGTCATTAAATCGACTTAATTTATTTGTTGCAATGCATAAGAAAGAAGCATTAAAATCATAATATTCCGATCACAATGTACACGACGATGAATCTAACAATTTAAACAGTAAATATAAAAATCGATATGACGATACGTAGGTACAAATTAAATTTTACTGCCATATATAAAATCGTTTCAACATTTTTTTTAGTAAACGAGTGACATTGCCGAAGCAGCGCCTGAAGGGAATATATAATGCACCTTTCAAACGTATTGCTGCATTGCAGGCAGATAAATCAGAAATATGCTAAGGAACACGGAGTACGAAAGCACATAAAAATAAAATTCAATCGTTCCGGGATTTTCCTTCCTCACATTGTTTGATCTGGATTTGATTAAGTTCCATTTTCGACAGACGGTCCACAATTCTTCGCAAACAGCTCGTGATTCGCGCTACGTACAAATTGCACCAACCGCGCAGAATAACGACGGTACGCCACGTAAAATTCAACGCTAACAGTAACGTAATATGTCTGCGCGCAAGTCTCTGCAAATAGATACCGTTGTGATGATATAAATTTCAAACCGCTTCCCGATCTTTCCTGCGATTTCTAGGACACTCTGTTCATCCAATAGTATATCTACTCTTCCTATATAATATAATGATCAATAAATAGAACATACATATCATTATCTCAGCATCGTTTCTTTCTATCTCGTGTCACGGTTAATTATATTTTACACACGAGGAATTTAAGAAATAGTATCGTGTATTATCGTCCTCGTTATTAGGAAAATATTGCACATATGCGTCTCTACTGCTTGTGATGCTCACATCTCATATCATAAAAAAAATCGTAAAATGTATATATTACTATATATATCATAAATATAATATAAAATTTCGTCAGACAGATATTTCTCTCTTTATCAAAGCGATATCAAGCGCGTTATCAAAGGTATTCGTTTAAGTATATATCTCAATCATACTTCATATAGAATTTATAATAGAGTAAAATATGATGAAAACTCGTTATAAAATGCATTGTAAGCAAAATGCAGGTCACAGATTGCTCCAACCGCTGCACTATTAAAAATGCACTTTAATGCAGAGTCTGCATGCTTAAAAAAAGAAAACAGTTTCTAAAATAATACCTCTTAAAATAATGGGAAAAAATTAGCGTTGCAAGCAGTCGCGAATCGATTTTACTTACATCTATATTATCTCAGAGAAGTTTTCACTACTTTTTCATATATTCTAAAATAACTTCAATATAAGAATATTATATAATTTCTCTTCCACTTTTATTTTAATTAAAGAACTTCGAGCCAACTTGATATCGTTGATAATGATAATAATCGAAAGCGTAATTGTTTGATAATTCGAGTAAAAATATATAAGCAATCTTGTCCTTTTATACAAATTGCACTTTTATTGGGTATTATTGGTACTAGATGTATTTTGCCTAAGTTTTGTTCCGAATTTTTCTAGATGAATAGGATTTTACTTTCAATTTTAGATGCAATTTTATCCGGTGAAAATTGGCTAACCTGTAGCGAGACCCTCCATCACCGATTTTAATCGGCGATCCTCCTTTTTTTTTAACGGTAACGTTGCACAGTGTAACAATTAACTTTGACGAGATATTTCGCGACATATATATTTTTATCGACATTCCGAAATAGAATAGGCGTATTGCTCGTAGATTGTAGAATATCTACATACAACTATGACCTAATATAATCGTATCGATACGTTGCAGTAAGTGTTTTATTTAGTGGATAATTTAAATCCAGTAACTAACAACTATATTAATTTATCGCAATAATAATTTGTAGTAAATTATTTTAATAAATAATATCTTTAAAACTTCTATCTCTATAGAAATATTTTATTCATATGCATCATTCCAAAATCACAGATTTGCGAGTTTAGTAGGTACTCATTCGCATTCACTTACGTGACATACAAGATACAGCGATATCAGTTTACCGACGAATTCTTGATTAACACGACATGTATAGCAAATCTGTGGTCATGTTTCAGGTTGAAATGCTGTACCAGCGCTACTTCCTACGTATGAATCAAAGCAACATGACACATGTGCTCGGTCTACTGGTCGGTTTGGCGCTCGCATTGGGCCTACTACTTATCATGAAGTTAATGCTAACCAACGACCAGCCGATCTTCACGCTGCTACAGAAACCTGAAAATCTTTCTCTCGCGATCACTCTGGTAACCTGCATCGCTATTTATGCCGGTAAGACTCAATCTTTTCGAATTAATTTTTCACAGTCAACGATTTTCATTTCTCGGCGGTGAGAGATGTCAAAATTAAGTTTACATCTGTTTTAAGATTTATCTGAAGATAACTTTGTACCTGTTTAAGAAATTCACTTAAAATATTATTCTGGAATTGAAAAAGTATTTAAATACTGCTTCTCTTTCCGTCCACGTATTCCTGAATCGATTTAAAATTTACTTTCAAATTTACTACATTTTTAATTATAATTAAGAAATTCTTTCGTAATTAAACCAAAAATACATTTTTTATGTATATGTAAAAACTTATTTTTATTAAAATTACAATTATATTTAAATTTAAGTTATATTTAAAATTACAGTTATACTTCTCTAAACTTTCGATAAACTTCCAGATACGTTTCCTTTTATCGAACGAAAAATCAAATCCAAGTTGCTCGAAATATTTGCGAATAAATGGAAAAGAAATCTAATCGTCCAACATATATTGCGTCAAAAACCTATTTACAGGGAAATCTCGAGCTTTTATAAAATATGCAGTTTGAACATTACTGGAATTGCATCGAAAGAGCTCTGTAGTCAGATGTCGCAAGCGCTAAAAGACGTACATTCTTTCTTATCCTATCCCCTATGTACAGAGAGTCTCTGTTTTCCGTGAGCCGCGATGTTTCACGAGATCCCGTAGTATCAATAATGCATGAGAATATTGTCTATAAGTGCTGTTTCCTTTCGAAAGCGTCAGGACGCGCAACAAGATCTGCTTTGTGCAACAACTCGCGTGTAGCTCTTTCCTTCCACACACACACACACACACACATCATCCCTTTTAACGGAACGAGCTTTGACCGAGTAATGTCGCAACAGTAATTTTCTATCTGAAGAAGCTTACTTGCATGTAGAATGTATAATGCAGAAACTTGAAAAGCCTGCGATAAATAATAAGCCTCTCTCTCGACATTTCCGACGCGGAAGAGAAAAAAATTCCCAAATTCACGGGAATCTGTTATTGAAAAATATCGCCCATTCTGAAATCTATATATTAAACATTCGTGCCATTTCGTATCGCCTTCGTATTTCTAAATTCTCCGAACACTTCGAAACGTACGATTCGGTAATGAGCAACAAATTATTTTCCAGCTTTGGTGGCAGCCATCTCCAGACCGGGCATGAATGAGATATGGCTGGCGGGTGTTAGTGGCGCGGTGCTAGTCACCCTGCTGGCCCTACAGGTGACCCTGAGCATTCATCTAGCGCGGCTGCACGAGGTGGGGGGTCGCGAGAATACCGCCGACACATCATTCTCCTCTAAATCAAAGGACCTTCGAACCGGGGGACCCCTTGCCGCCACCTTAATGGTCTGCTTTTTCATCTATATGGCCTACGCTCTTTTGCCGATCAGACTCAGGCATGCCTGCATCGCCGGGATTGTTTTCTCGGCCGCTCATCTTATCGGAGCCTTTCTGCTCTATCCGCATTATCCATCCATGATGGCACACGTGAGTCTAATCACTAAGTCTAAACCACCATTAGCAAACTTCGCTTATTTAAGAGCCTTCAAAATCTCTTCACGTATTAGATTAAAGAAAAGCGCTACGATATTTTCTAATTTTCTTAAATGTGAATCCACCATAAAATGCAAATTTAATGAGATTGATAAGGCGCTCGTAAAAGTTTTTAATCCCTTGTAAATAAGTTCTCTAAGTTTCTATTTAAGAAACATCCTCAATGTTGCCTTTTTAAGTTAGTAAAATTTAAGAGATTGTATTTTTTATTGAATGTGTACAATTAAGAATTAAATTTTGTATGCTTAATCTCAATTTTGTATGCTAATTAGGTCGATCCTAACATTCTAACCTTTCAGCGGTTTCTAAAAATGGTTTCGTATTTTGTGTCGTAATAATTTTAAGAATTGCGAGTATTGATTACACAGGCCCACAAAAAAAGAAAAGTTGTCTGCGCCATGGACTAGACCATGGTATTCCCATGTATTTTTGCCTGCTGAAACCGAATATGACCTCAGTTTTGCCCCTACACGTCAGGATTTTTTTCTACAGTCAAAAACAAGATGTTTTGCCCACGAAACACCTTTTTTTTGGCTGTAGAAAAAAATCCTGACGTGTAGGGGCAAAACTGAGGTCATATTCGGTTTCAGCAGGCGAAAATACATGGGAATACCATGGTCTAGTCCATGGCGCAGACAACTTTTCTTTTGTCTGCACCATGGTCTAGTCTGTGCACAGGCCCACAAAAAAAGAAAAGTTGTCTGCACCATGGACTAGACCATGGTATTCCCATGTATTTTCACCTGCTGAAACCGAATATGATCTCAGTTTTGCCCCTACACGTCAGGATTTTTTTCTACAGTCAAAAACAAGGTGTTTTGCCCCCTACGAAACACCTTTTTTTTGGCTGTAGAAAAAAATCCTGACGTGTAGGGGCAAAACTGAGGTCATATTCGGTTTCAGCAGGCGAAAATACATGGGAATACCATGGTCTAGTCCATGGCGCAGACAACTTTTCTTTTTTTGTGGGCCTGTGTTATTTTAGACCGCAAAGAATCAATTTTCTGAAAGTGTTCGATAATAATATACTAGATAATCACAGATATTCGATGTTAAAAAGTTTCCCGCTTTGTTGCAGCACATATGACAATTATAAGCTGTAGATTCGTGTTAATTAGCGATCGAGTTTATACGTATACTACGTTTGGTCCAGCAATTAGCGAAAGTAGGTTACGCGATGATATTAATTAATCGATGTTACGCGGGGCTCATAGTGCATTGTACATTTCCGGCGTGTGTTTCTCATATATCGCCACGTGATTATTGGTCTGTTTTTCAGTCAAGATATCGCTTATTACAGTATTGTATCTACATACATATTATATTATACAACATATAATAATCTCTCATGACAATCAAGTCCAATAATTCTTTGAAATAATCTTCAAATAAGATATTCGAATATAAATAAAGCAGATTCACGTGTACATATAAACATTAGTTTCTTTTCTTTTATGTTATATAGAATATTCAGAGCTAATATAGGCAATGTAAATAAATTAAATTTTTTAATAAAAATTAAAGATCATTTAGAAAAAGGTCTTTTTGTATTTCTTGCATTTATATACATGCTGCATAAACGAAATATATAATTTAAGTCTAAAATCACGAAATAGATGATATTTCCGTAACTTCTATTTCTTTTTTGTTTTTGATATATTTATTATAAAAAAATCACCTAAATTCTAGATAAATTTAATACAAGCTCCTGATAAACCTTTTATCAAGTATTGAAAATATTTCTTTAATATTATATAACGTCGTTATACTTCGTGATTATCGGCGCTGAAAATGACGGCGTGAATAACAGTGCAATTATTAGCAAAATTGGCACTGTAATCAATACATATCGTCACAGAAATGGTTGGAGTTCACGAAGTGACACAATACCCGGCGACCGTACACGCATCTATTTATTAACGTTGCACAAAGTGGGCATGAATGCCCGAAACGAGGTGTGTTGTTCACAAATAGCTGGTGAACTGAATTGGAAATCTAATTAAAGCGGATCTCGATCTGCTTCGATGTTTGCCCGAGCACGTTTTGACATGGTATTAATTTCATTTCTATTGTCGGATTTTAAACATAAGTGTTCGCGAAACATAAGCGTTCTTCGGATCCTTTTTATCCCTTCTTTTTCGCATATGAAAGAAAAGAGAAAAATAAACACCATAAAAAAAAAACTTTGGGAAATCTATAACTAAGGAAATTATTAAATCAGTTCCGTAAAACTAATCAGACGAGAGTTACAAACATAAAAGATCAAAGAAATATGGCATTCCATGATTTTTCAAAGAGAGCTTTAATAAATTTCAACGGATTTATTCAATGACTTTAGTTATGATGAAAAAAACGTGAAAACAAGTAAACAAACCAAGCGTCAAGATGGCAATCGGGAAACTAGTTTTCTTACGACTGTATTCATTACAAATCTCATTAGCTTTTATACCGTGATCGGAGAGCATTGGCTGACTGCCTTGATAAGGGATAAGAAAATAAATCAATGCTGCGGAAGAAGCTAAAGAGAACATCGTGCTAGATGTCGACCCCGCTTGTTGTGAAGTCTCGTGGAAAGGGTTTGGTCTTATTGCATCTCCGTCCGCGAATGGACGTTCCCATCCATCAAGTTTCCCGCCTGGATTCCCCCTTCTCGCGCTCTATTTAAGTTTTATTACGTCGAGAACTCAGGATTCCGCGTAATTACGAACGTATCGAGACCGCGCTTTGTCGCCTTTTGTCGTCACCGAAGAATCTAATCGTTTTTTAAAGGGCAACACTATCATGGTGGATGCAAATAGATCTATTATAACTAAAGCTGATAAACTGGATATTAATAAAGTATATAAATAAAATTGCCCAGTACGTAATAAAATATATAAATAAAATTGCTTAATTGCGCAATAAAATATTTCTACCAAATTATTATAAAAGTGCCTTAAATTGCTGACATAAAATAACAGACTTAATCACACTGTTTGTTTCGTATAGTTGTTCATATTCTACTTGTAAATATTTATTGTTAAAAAATTGCCATATATAGAAAAGCATTTCGAATATATCCTCTTAAAATATTACAAAATAATATTTCAATGCCTACGCATTCTTCAGCAACCTTTTAATAAATAAAAGCGCGAAGAGATATAATTATCGAGAGATGTGCGATTTAAGGTATAGACGATATGTTTAGGATATATAATATAGGTAGATCAAATTAAGCCATGAAATAGGCTGGCGAAAGCCGATGATTCGAACAAAGTGAACGGATTGCGTATCGTAATCTCTTTCAAATGTAGTCTCTGTTGGAATCCGCGTGGCACACCTCGCATGTCAGCGCATTAATAATTCATCCGGCTCGTTATTTTCACATTCGGGAGAGTAATATCATTTCATCGGCCAGGCACACGCCACGTCCCACAAAATCTACCGTAATTGCTTTTCTCGCCGCCGCGCCCGCGCCCGCGCTCGCGCAATACATACGACGACCCCGATATAACGTTAAAGGCCCAGTGAAGGGCTTACGCTTTCAGATAATCTGCGTGTTGCACCTCATACAGAATGAAAAATAACGTTTTAGTTACTAAAAGAAGCTCTCGTTAAGCTACATAAAGCGATGTGTCTGAAAGAATCACGCGCGATTCTACAACGTGGTTAATTAACGAATTGCAGCAAGGGAGTCACGTTTGCAGGAAACGTTTTATGTACTATCGCGTAAAATCAAATTAACTCTTGGAAACTGTCAAGCTATTATAATTATATTCTAAAAGAGACACTCGTGTAATTTTATAATTTTCAGTTATCTTATTGTCATTAGTACTGAATATTAATGTACGGAAAATTATTATATTCTTGCGGTTTACATTTTTAATAATGCATAGAGCAATGATAAAAATAATTGTTTTATATGTATGTGTAATTTCTGAAATAATCGTCTTTGTTCGAAAAATAAACCAAAGTTGCTAAACTTTGAAACTTAAGAAAAGATGTAAGGTGAAGCGAGGTGAAAGAAACACAGCTAAATAAAACTCCGAACGGTTTATCATGAATTAAGGATGCTCGTAAACCGATCCTTATTACGGCGAACAATTTGATCCTTTAGGATGAAGTATCGCGAGGTTCTTTCACTGAGCCAGGGAACCAGGGATCGACTAAAAATCGTAAAAATTTCAATAAAGTTGCCAACAATAAAATATCGCAGCCACTTGCGGTTACATTGTCATCATTAACTTGTCGTATACTGCGCTTTACTATCGTCGCAAGGGCAGAATTTGTAATGCTAAATTTGCGACACTAAATTGATTATTCAACAAATTGAAAAATATATAATAAATTTACATATTAAAAAAAGTAAAACTAAATATTCAATGAGAGACCTTGAAAAAAAATAATAATAATCTGCCACCAGGATTCATAGTCCTACCAAAAATGGCAGGAGATAATTATAATTATAAAGTTACTAAAATTAAATTGACAGTATAATTTCACAGTTTCTTGTAATTTTACACTTGTTATGAAACTCTCTTGCAAAAAGTGCTTCAGTAAATTACTGTGTCTTAATTGTTTTCTTAAGCTTAGATATAAATCACGTGAACATTCTGTAACGTTAAAAATAAATTGTGTAAAGAAATTGTACGCATAGTATGTACACCCGCCGTAACTTTAATCCTGTAAACTGAGAGTTCAGCGCATTTTTCGTTTAGCTTGAGCGAAGATAAATTGAAAGATGGTACTTGGCTTTATACTAATCGGCTTATTGCGTAAACCATTTGACGATCATTCTGGGACAGTATCACATCCACTTAGGAGAGTGTAATTATATTAAGAACGCGACTTCGTGATTGATCTATGTATGAGAAGTTTTCTCATTTTATACTATTATTTTGCTCATCCTTGTATACGAGCATATGCAACAAAATATGCATAAGTATTACGAATAAGCTGCTTTAGCAATAAACATTTTATAATAAGTAGCTTGCAAAATACACACACACACACACACACACACACACACACACACACACACACACACACACAAAGAGAGAGAAAGAGAGAGACTTTTTAGAAGATTTAACTTTTTTTCTTACCAAAATATATTTCTGCGAAAAGGCCAAGCCTTATCGTTGCGATTTTTCTGTACAAATCATTCATGTATCAAAATATCATGCTGCTGATATCAAAGAAATTACTAGTTGCATTCTCCAACAACTGGGGCCAACAGCAATTAAACATTATAGACACGCGCTGAATGTAATTCCTCGCGAGGCAAACGAGGAAACTTTCCTCGATCTACTCGCAAAGGGAAAGTTCACGGGACTGCGACGTCCGTTAACGTATTCTCGGCGTTAATGTCCTTATCACGTGTCCGAGTATCCACGCGATAGGCTCGGTTAACTTGTTGTCACTATACTCACAGTCCGCAAGAGCGAAACTCAACAATAGTCCTCAAAGGTCCTTTGAACCACACCGGAGATGCAGTATTCGACGAAAGATGCTGCCCACCGACACTAATGGACACAGACATCACGTTCTAGAGGTTTGCTGATTGCATCGACTGTTTCGCCTTTGGAATTCAGTTCTGGCGAATCACATCTCCGCCAGCTTGTTTCGGATAATTGTCGCTTTTGGAGGATCGGATGCTCTCGGGTAATTAGCGTCTCTGTTGTGTAAGGATCTTCTAGACTGACCTATTTTCAAATGTTACGCCAACGTTACGTGTATTCTCGAAATAGTGACTGCTAGTTATGTCTTATTGTTAGGTTTTACTTTTCAAAAAATTTATAAAAATTACATCAAATAAAAAATTAGAATAGATTAACTTTGCTCACTGTGTGTAAGTCAATGTTTTTACTTTATTTGCCCTCGTACTAAGAAATTTTGACTTATTACTCGAGCACCAGTTAATATAGAAATAAAACTGTAACTCTTTACAAACACATTAAACTACCGTGCGCAATATATCCTATGTTTCATATTCAAATTATTCTACATAAAATTTTTATACAATAACATTTTTTTATTTCATTAAAATTTCGAAATTTCTGCAAGGATATATCACTTATGCATGTGAATCGCACGATATATTCGTAAGTTGTCTATTATAACATTCCTTTTCGTAATATTTCGTCTTCGGCAAATCCTTATCTCGATCATTCGAATATAACCGTTACGTATCGATATATTTTTTTTGTCGCGTAAAAACATTAATAACAGTCGCACGCGTGCGTATGTCTTTATGAAGGTTTATGGCATATACAGAAAAAAATGAAAAAAACTAATACGTATTCGAGGGGTGCAGTTTATGGCGCAGTGCGGTTCTTCGTGATAACGTATCTTCTTACGGTTGCACGAGATGCAACAGCAACGCCTGTATCGATCATTTTACGAGGGCAAGTTATCAATGTAATAATTTTTTCTCTCGCTTTTATGAAGACAGAATTATACGGTATCCAATAAACTTCTCGAAACGGGTACGCGCAAAATCTTATTTGCCTCACGATGTTTGCTCGCGGTAATTAGTACTTAATTAACTCGGAAACAACACAAAGTTTCTTAATTTTTATCTCCACTTTACGAGATAATTCGCTGTTCGAAAGCTATTGGACTAATTGGGTCACAAACTGTCAGTAACTATTTCTCTTATCGTAGCAGATATGCTAAATAAAGTTCAAAAAGGAGGATCCTTTCGTTAAGAACTTATTTACATATCTTTTCTTACTATGTTTCTAATAGTTTATATAGTAAAGTAATTGGCGGGAATCCGTGTTTCTATATTCTATACATTTCATTTTGAAATATATATTAGGGCCGAAATATGGGGCATTTATACACACCGCCAATGCAAGCCGATGCAAGCCAAACCCATTACTCGATGCACTCGCGTCGATAATTATCCTATTTGTATATCGCAATTTTCTGTACGAATCGACGGATTTGTCCGATCGATAGCCATTTCGCTAATCCGGACGAGCGTGCGCTCACAAATATTCCGTCGGATACTTTAACAATTTGCAAAACGATTTTCACGAACAGCTCGAATAACAAACCGAAGTAGAGACCCCTCGAATACGTATTAGTTTTTTTTCCATTTTTTCCTATATATTTATCGGCCCAGAGAGAAGTGCCACTTGAAAATGTGTATTCGTACAATCGAGCGCATGTCGAACTTTGCCTTCAAACGTTGTAATAGTAAAATGTATTTTTGAAATAAGTAACGTAAAAGAAAAATTGAAATGAAAGAGTTCGTTCTATCTAAAGCGAAGGTGATGTAGACTGAAAATAACCACGACGAGAGAACCTTCAAAATGCAGAAACAGATGTTACTCATGTTACGTGTAAACAATCACGAAAGTGTTACCAAATGAAGACGTGCTAATCACGCTGCATGAATGTTCTTTGGTCCAGATTTGTTCTTCTCAACCATCCATCATGTCGCGGAAAAGGGGTTCTCCCCTGACGTTACATCACATGTGTCATTAGGTACAACACGGATTCGACATCGTGTATTTCTTTTCTTTTTCGAGGACAGAAAATCCACCCGGATTGTCCCCTGGTAGGCACGGACAGGTGGATTCTCGTAAATAATGGCTTTATTTTCTCGCCCCATAGCGAAGGTAGCCGGGGGATGTTTTATTCAATGGCACCGTACGAGATTTTCATATTGATGACACAGCGCTGAATTACATCGATAACCAGATTTCCCTGAATGATTTATGAACGTTTATTAAGCTGTCGTAGCTATTCATAGAAAAATCGGCAGATACGAAAAATATTTCAAAAATAAGAAACTTCTAGCGACAGAGACGAGATAACGGTGCCGTGATACGTTCGTTATTTATGTGGGTTGTATGTCGTCGAGGAGTAATCAAGAAGCCGCGAGGAAACATGAACAACCGTTATCAGCAAATTTCAAACCAGAAGTTGTGTAACAGTGTTTCCATTTTAGCAAAGACATTAATAACGCTCAGTGACACATTTATAGACGTAGAATTGCGCGCGGGACGGGAATAAATAAAATTCATCGTTCGTAGGAAACTATAAAGCGGAACGATCTGTCTAGAAATTTCACACGCACAACAAGACAAGTGACGCGCCACTTCTCCGCGTAATCACGATGAAAGCCGCAACATTTGGCGCAGTTTATCTCGCATCCGTTTGTCGGGACCACTCAACACCATCAGAGATCGCGTCAAAAGTGCCTCTTTGTAGCGCACGAAATCGCTTTGCTTTCAAGCCGGTATACACGAGAGAAGCGTCGCATTCTGCCTAATCGACCGGAAATGCGAAAAGAGACAATTCGTGATATTGTACAGCTGCCGTTTATTTGCGGAGCGGAGGAGCAAGCGACGATGAAGACAGCGGAATCGCAACGTGGTATATAGATAACGACGAGCCCCATCGTTTGTCTTCTCGACATAAATATTTGACGGAAAATGTCGCGAAGCGCGAAAGCAAAGCGAGGAAAGGAAATGGCAAAAGACGAAAAGAGAATCAGCGTTGAACTTTCTTCTCCGCGGCGCAGCTACAAGCTGCATCCTTGTCGATTTTGCAGAATTACGGAATATTATTAAAATACAAGAAAAGAAAATGACATATTTCACAAACAAAGTTAATTAATTGTTTATTAAATTTTTTACTTCGTAGGAGACGTAAAAATGATTCGAAAGTATATTAACGCAGTCGCAGATAAAGAATTTCCAACGCAATTTGTATAATTAAAGAAAAATTGCAGTTTTCATAGTAGCATCTTGTCACTTTTTTTTTTTACTAACAATGAGATATTTTTTGTTCATTAGCAATGTAACAGATAAAAAATTAGGATTATTTTTTACAATTATACCTGCAATATTGCTCGTCTATCATATGCATCATACATATATGTATATTATAATACTGTATTTGATGGACAGAATAATATATTATATACTTAGCGCGAGACGTTACTGCGTCCCTTGATAAGACGCGCGTGTACCGGAAGTTACTTATAAATAGTTTACGTTGAAATTTCTTTACTTTACCTTGGCAGGGATTTATTCCAATAACCTTCCCCTAAAGCCAGACTATTTAATATTAAATACCGAAAGCTGAAAAGTTTGAGTGGGAAAGTAAGACCCGAATGAAATTTTCATCAAAACGATACCAGTATATCTCATAAGGCGCGGATGTTTTATTTAAATGTTTGCAAGTGTAACAAGTTTTAAAATGTATTACAAGGAAAAATTAAATATCGTTTGAAAATGATAAACAATGGACAAAGAATGATAAGAACGAAGTAAAAAAATGGCAAACAATGGATTTTTAGACACAGTTTAAATAGAATTCTCTCGGTAATTTTTGTTCTATGTTATTTTCGACGTGCACTATAAATATATGAACGTGATGAAAAAGAATATGAGAAAAAATAAAACACGGAGTTCAAATTAGGCATAGTCTGATTTAGAAAGTCCTGATTTATAATATGTTAAAGTAACATATATCTTGTTCTGCATAAAAAAGTTATAGCTAGAATTTATTATAAAATATATGAACTACACTACACTATTCTATTTATTATATTTTAATCAATTGTTCTGTCAGCAGCCAGATATACATATGGTCAAATCTATTGAAGTCTGTTACGTTCGTTTCTTCTTTTTTCCCCGCGATCAATCCAATCCTGTGTTCAATTTCCGGCGATTTTGGTAATTGCGCGACTACATCGCGAAAATGTGCAGATTTTCCATGAAAAACGGATATTAACGTGGAACGCTGCAATTTTAATCGAGGCTGCGGAGTAAATCGCAAAAAATTCGATACGAAGAATTCGCCGACGTTCGCGTAACTTCCACGCCGACGAAAACAAATCGTACGAATAGTTCGGATGCGACTGGCGTGGCGCAATGCCGGAAAAGTGATGAAAAGATTGTCATAAAATAAAAAAAACAAAGGCCTGGTAACGAAAAATAAAAAAGAGGAGGAAAAAACAAATAAGCTCTAAATAAAAAACAACGCGTTCGGTACGTTAAATCGTTTAATGAACGATCTCTCGATATAAGTTCCGTATTTTCCCGTTTTGTCATTTTATAGAATTAAACGCGAATTTTCTCCGACGACATCGCGATTCGCTCAATTCCGCCATCGTTGCGTTAATTAACTTCGAATTAACCAGGGTTGCGTCGCTTTAACCCTTTGGCTGCGAGTCCTACTGATAGGCGAGGAACGGCTGAATATCCGCCGAACATATTCTCGCGAATTTGAATCCAGTACACATACTATTTAAATGATTTTTACTTTTCTTTAGTTTACATTTAATAAAGTATTGTCTTCTGATCGTTTTCTCTCTTTAAAATTTTATATGCTAAACTATAAAAAATTTGGATCACTGACATGATGGTCAGTAACGCGCAGCGAATGGGTTAATTAAGATACGAGAATTAAGACACCGTAATATTATGTTGGAAGAAGTCTTTGGTTTGCGGAATAGAATTTTTACCTCTTCGTGCGCGCCGAGTCAGAATATTTTCGCGTGATTGCCGCGAAACCGAATCTCCCGCGAACGACGATGACGTGCTCGATCAATCACACTCGATCTTCGACATCGGATCTACGGAATCACGAAAATGACCTAGATACATCAAATCATTGCGAGCGATTACGAAGGTACTTGCAAAGTCACGTCGTCAAAAATACTAAAACGAACAGTCAAGAGTACGTCATCCTAAAACAAACACAATTGTTTTTTTTTCATAATTAAAGAATTGTTTCTACAAAATTTGATTTTAGATCATTAAGATTTTGGACTCGTCTCTTACATCTCACATCTTCATGATAAGTATGTCTCCCTTATCCGTTAAATACTGAAGTATATGAGAAATACACAGGTATTTAGTTGCGTTTCCGCGGGGCAAGTACATACACAATCACTTTTAGCGAACAATAAGCCTTGCACTGTTTCGTAAATCTTATTTTAAAAATTTACGTATTAAAGTCTTTCATTTTACATTTTCCTCTAACTAAATTACGAAATTGGTTAAAATCTGTCGACACTCGCAAGCAACTAACAGCATCATTTTTCACGTCGTGTCTACTTAAAGACTAATAAGCGAAGGGAAAAAGCGGCCCAAGGGTTATTAAGTATTCCATTCTCCTGCGAGAGACGACCATCACCCATTCTAGCTGTAACTTTTTTTCCTTTTCCGTCCGTTTCTTAGCATGAAGAATGAAGGGGATAGTTCGCGATGGAACGGAGAGGCAATCCGGTGTCGACCCTTATCTTGGCTATCCGGCCTACAATCTTTTCCACTCCAAAAGTGTAACGTGACCTTGCGTCGCTGTGGACAGCCTCACTGACGACCACGAGGCTGAGGATCATTCCGAAGGGTCGACCCGTGTGTATCTTAATAGCCGCAGTAACTATCGATTTTGTTACTAAAATAATTCGGCTCGAATATAGCCTACGGTGTAAACTACCCGCGCCATGACGTAAATAGCTATTTCTCCGGTGTCATCTTCAAATAAAGATAAACAGCCGGCGATAGGCGGAGAAATTGGCGAGAATGGCAATCGTGCTAGTCGAAACATTGTAGCGAGTTAAATGGAATGAAATAATGGAGAGCCCGACGCGACAGCCGTAAGCGGCTCTTACCAATACGAAGCGAATACGAAGCGAAGGGAAGATAACAGCGATGAAAACGATGGAAATACAACGATAGTGTAACAATGACGCGAATTAGATATTCAGCATTCTAAAATGTTTAATACTTATAAAATATGAGTAATAACTATCCTATAAAAAGATGACTTTATTCTTTAATAAGGAATCCAAATAATCACATCAACATTGTATCTGAAAATGCAGCCAATTTGTACGAAACAATTATTTCAAACATTTAATTTTACTTATCTGAGAAGCAATTAATTAATTTGGAATAGAATTATATTAAAGAGCATATACATCAAGAGAAACCTTGAATTTTAGGATTAATACAGAGTTTCTCGGGACTGGCATTGTGTGGTTAGTTCTATTTGCGTTTCCGGAACTTCAATTTATCCCGGCAGCGTGCAATCTTAATAACATTTACGCGAGTGAACCTATTCTAGTTTCGGTGTATCGCCGAGATGCTCTCATCTTCTGAGAGCCATGACGTGCGCGCGGTAGCAAAAGAGAAAAATAATTAGGTATTTCGAACAGTTTTACAAATATGCAAGGTCCGTTATATGTCAGACACACAACGGCGAGTTCGGGGCAAATTTTTCTCTTTTCAAACAGGATATTTCTCTCAAACTAATTTTCGTGATAATATGCAAGAGAGCCTTATTTTCACGACGAGACTGGGTTATACGCAAACGGTTATTGTATGTTTCGTACGAGCGGCACAAAGTGCAACGTTGGTGTTGATCACATCGACGAGACGCACAGAGAGTAAATGTATGCGCGCGCGCGTGCGTGCGTGCGTGTGTGTGTGTGTATGTGTGTATGTATGTGTATTTAGGATGAGAAAAGTAGCAAAAGGTTTTGTCGACGCTGTCGTGGTTGCGTCGGTAATTTCGCCAGATAACACGCAAAGACGCTAGAATGCTCTTCCACTGAAATCAGAAGGGAATGGGTAGGGAGGTTAATAGAAAGAAGAGAGTCCCGACGAAAACCTTGTCCTGACGCGTTTCCATCTCGCGAGATTACCATCGATTCTCGTACAATCGGCCGCTCGTTCGCGAAAAAAGTTACGACGGAGAACATTGGTTCGGCAGCC
Source organism: Temnothorax nylanderi (assembly GCF_030848795.1). NCBI lineage: Eukaryota > Metazoa > Arthropoda > Insecta > Hymenoptera > Formicidae > Temnothorax > Temnothorax nylanderi. The sequence goes on along the minus strand of NW_027249331.1, from coordinate 42,352 downwards.
ACTCGCAGGAGATTGGTATTAGGGAATTTTCCGAGTTTCCTACAGCGCACGCTATATTATAATGCCTAATCAATCACATTTTCGGTGTGTTATTCATTTATTCCTTCATCCTTCAGTATAAAGTTCAATCAAGTTTACGATATATTATGCACGTTATCATATTCAGTAACTTGCTGATGGTTTTACATTTTGATCAGATAAGTGTCATTCTACTGTACAGTTGTGTTTTCTAAACTTTTCGGATGCTGCAAAGATGGAATGCATAGAAATTATGTAATAAATAATTTTTTTGTCCTAATAAATAAATGAAAAAAAATTAATATTTTATTTAAAGCCCAAAGTTAAATATTTGTTTTATAGATAGTTTTATTTGTGCATAACATCGTGTCGATCTTCGCTAGTGACTTATCTTCCCAAGACGAATGAAAGCATACAAGAATTTCGAGAGTAATAAATTTTACGTTACAATGAGCTAAATTGAGTTCGCTATGGAAACTGATTATGTAAATTAGGCGGCAATTACGTGCATACTTGTGCGCGAAATAACACATCTCCGGGGCAACGCATATTTGTTCATGCGTGTGCGGAATAACGCGCGTGAAATAATGCATTACTGCCGCGAACGAACGCGGACACACAAACACGAATGCTCGAATAAAAACGAGGGTACAAAGGACCGAATGAAACAGCCTCGCCGAAAGGCTGCCATTTTGCAAGAACGTTCATTCGGTCGTTCGCTTTTACCATTTTGAGCTTAAAAAAGCACAATGCGCGACCACACAGAGGGAGAAATCTTTCGTTGCGGCACATAAAATGTCGATCCTGCGAGACTCTTGCATAAACGAGTACATGTTAGTTGTTCAGAAAAGAGTGGGGAATGCTCGCGATTTTATTGCACGAACGTTGGTTGACTTTTAATCTATGTTTAATCATATTCTTTGTCCATTCCCAAAGGCACAAAAAAGACAAAGAGTGAATTAAACCGCGGTTAATGCAACGTTGATCATCTCTCCTTGTAAAACGTGACATAATTACGAAACTCATGTGGCCGTTTCTTTGCGTGTACATAATACCTCTCAAAGGCAACTCTCAAACCTCAAAGAACATTTCGCGAGTTTCGCGTTTTCGCAAAAACATTTTTGGAGCTCGCTACCTCTGCTCTTCAGTCAAACGGACATTCACAAACGTGAACTTTCAAAATAACTACGTCCGTGGCCCGCGCACGTTTAATTAGAGCATCTGAGAACGAACTGAACGGAACTTGGTAGATCCCTACTGAAGTATGTTACTGAGGTATGAGAACTTTCGCGATGTCGTTATGATCGTTGATTTATATTTTCAATGAGGTCGGGAGAGAGAGAGAGAGAGAGAGAGAGAGAGAGAAAGGCTACCTACGAAAGTTGAAATAAACAGGAAGCTTTATCATAAAACGTAAACTCCGTGTTGATGAAAAATAGATTGCCAGAGGCGGAATCGACTCTCCTCGACGATGTGCTTTTTTATTTATACACTTTTAACGCATGCGTTGATGCTCCTCGTATACCCTTTCCGCCACTGAAATCAGAGTAATTATTTTATTGCGTATTTTACTACATATTTAAACGGCCGATTGTAGCTGGCTCGTGGCGTCGGTAAAAATAAATACGCGTTTCGATTTTATTCCGAAATTTCTGAATTATCCGTGTATGAATAATATCGCAGCGAAATATCCGCGAATGATGAACAATTTTGGTAATTGGTAATGTAACGAAGAATTTTTTTAAATGACAACGCGTACTTTCTTCCTTATATAGAGATTGTTATTAATGTTGCAAGTGTACAATTAACGTAATTTCTTAAAAAGAAAATCAGACACAAATTATTTGAAGAAATAGAGTCATACCCTTTTTAGCTGCATGCTACGAAGAACAACTCTAATAACATGCAAACGCGTTGGTTACGTGTACAACCCACGTAAACCGCAATGGATGCGGCATTAAATTTTTATTGTCATAAATTACTGTTTTTCTCTTTGTTTCTTCATTATCTTATTTCGTTTTATGTTATCTTTTGATAGATATTAATCAGTTTTTAATTAACGTAATGGAAAAGGGTTATATATATATATATATATATATATATATTATGACGACGTCACGCTAAGAGTAAAATTATACCGCGTTGCGATCATATAAATATAAACACATCAAAAAGTTACAATAAACAAGATTTTTAGAAATTTAATATAAATATAAAGATACGGGTGGCTATTACCATAAGTTCCAAAAATCACATTTTAATAAAATATTAAGGGAAATTGTAACAGAATTATTATAAGAGTCAGGAAGGTCTAGAAACTCATGAATATTACGAGGATTTAATCTAACATGAAGAGTTCTCGCAACTTTTATATCGATAATTCTCCAGAGTAGTTTCACTTGTTGCAGAAATTGATACGCAATTCACTCCTTCATTACATTTCATTAAAAACATTTCTTTTATTTAACATAAATGTTACTTTAATTGTAATTGAAACAGAAAACGTCTTCGCGTATCTGTCAACTGCTGACAGTGCTGATAAACATTAATGAACTACTTTTCTTGTATCAAAATATTGAACTTACACTTTTTAGATATTACGCAATACCTCGTAGCATCGGAATTATGTCATTTTAGATTTAAAAAATCGTGCTCGGAAATATGTGCAAGTATCATCGTTCCGCAAGCGCACATTCGGTAAGAGAAACGCATTATTTAACGTTGCTCTTGGAAAGCACTTACAAACTTGGAGCATGTGGTTGATCTCGACACGTGGATAAAGTGTCTCCGCGTTCCGCTAATAGCGCGGAAATGTATTCCGCGTTGCGTTAATTGGTACGAGTGTTGCAGCGCTGGCGGAAGTTATGAACGGAACAAAGAGAATCCCGTCGCGTCGCGCGGCTTGATCCGCTTAGGAATTAATTGCGTCTCATCGGAGTTCGCCACGATATTATATCCAATCGGGTCAATTAACGTGCCGTTTTACTTATAAATAAAATTCGAAGAATCATATATTCGTCAGTAATTCCTCGCCAACAATGGGATTTTTGTCTTTCTGCGAAAGAGCTAGTTGATTATCAACTTTTAATGAGACGACGTGTCATCAGATAAGAGGCTTTAGTAACGTCCGTAGCTCGTCCGTAGTTTACTTGATTTGATTTGCGCCAAGTTTATTGTGGCGACGAGAAACTATAACGTTTCAGTTAACAGCTTTCCTACATAGTTACGTCTGTGTCAAGTGGTAAAGTAAACCTGCGGAGACTAATGATGTAGATAAGCTAGGGCACGACTTGTAATTGATAGGGATATAATTTGGAGTTTATTAAGAGTAAGATTACTAATTAGAAATATAGAGACGCTGAACCCACTGGACAAAGATCGCGTTTCGATAAGGGGAGATTTGTAGTGTCCAAGACTGTCCGGTGCAAGCACTCCTTTAATTACGACACAATCCCATGACAGAAAACCCGATCACTATGTCCGGTATCAAGTTTTCTCTGTAAAATCTGTCCGCTGATTTCAAGGAAACAAAGGCAGAAGATAGAAGCTGAACGAGCAAAACGGTCAGTCGACATCGAGATAACGGTGGTCTTTATGAGGAAGAAATACAACGTGAAATTATCTTCTCACAAGACCGAGCAGGAATTAATTACATAATATAGAAAAGCTCTTAATAACTGAATTATAATGAAGTTGACCTAAATTATTAGTTTACAGAAATGTCATATCATGCAGCCTAAAGAAAACAGCAACGATTTTATGATTATTAATTGAAACTAAGCCGACATAAATAATAATCAAAGTATAAACCCTATACATGTTTACGATATATTTGCTCAATGCATCAACGCCACGTCGTGAATTTATAATAAGAAACTATATTAATTTCAACGATTGCACAAACATCACGTGCCATGGTATTTCTTCTCGAATAACATCCTCAGGGTAGAATAGTTGTTTACCCTTATAGACGAGAACTTGGGGTAATCGTAACGAATATCACATAATGAGCGACGACGAGCGCGTATATTCATTTCAGGAGCGAAACGTGAGCCCTGCTCAAGCGTACTTCCGCGGCGATCACGTGCACGGGACTCGAATCGATCGACAACGCATCTCTCGGGGAAGTAAGTTCTCGCGGGGTCGGAAACGGAAGTCGCATGGGTGCCTCGGCTCAATGAGGAGAACGCGAAGACGGAAGGAGGGGAAAAAAGCGAATCGATATCTCCTGCACGCTCGGGAGCACTCTTCGACTCTCGTGTCTCAGGTCGACCCCCTTGTCGATGCGGCTACCAACCCCGCGACGAAGCCCCCGACGACGACGACGACGACGACGCTCTAATGACGCGGACGGAATAATGAACGGACGGAAAACATCGCGCGAGGTCGACTGCCGTTTGCTTAATTGCTGCTCTCGGCGAGACACAGCGAAAATTAGGAAGAACTTAATTGCACGCGAGTTATCATTTTTCAACTGAAGCCGCGAGTTTGAAAAAAGGAGTCTTTTCACGCGAGCCGCTTTCAACAGCGACTACGGTACATTTGTGCCACGACTCGTCGTCCGAAAGCTCCCATTAATTTTCATACACGCACGAACGTGATGCCGCAATGGCGAACATGCCGTTGAAAAGTGACTTGTAGACAAACGGAGATTTCTGGTTCAACTGGAAAGTTAGTTGCATTACATAAATCTTGATTTTATGTGAACTTCTCGATGTAAATTGAAGAACGTGATGGTGAAATGAAAGAGGACTACGTAACAATTTTCTCACGTTAGAAAATATAATCTAGTCGCATCAAGATTCTATTTCCAATAAATTCTATTTCCAGCATTCACAAAAGGATGAACGATACATTAAAGCTGCAAATGCAATGCGAAAAGCGTCAATGTATGGTGACATGAAAGAGATGCGATTTTTCGACTCGAAAGCTGCGTATTATCGACATACGTGCATCGACTACGCTGCCATCAAGACGGCAACATGTCCGCTTGCATCAGATTCATCGATAACTCTGATGGATCACTCGCCGTAAAAATGCCCGCGTCAAAAACGTGTTTCGTTACGAAGCAAACTTGCATCAGGGCGATAAAAAGTTTAAGCATTATAAAAAGTTGAAGTATTGTACAAAACAATTTTATTTACAATTAGTTAAAACAAGAATGTAATGATAAACTATTTAATTATAATGTATAATTATTTTACGTCTAATTTCTCTTACGTTGGAACGCCGAATTGTAAATAAGACTCTTTTCTCTAGTAAATTTATTTTAACATTTTCTATTAAAAATTTCTCTCAATAAAATTTTAACTTAAATTTCAATTTTAATTTTAATGAAGACTTGAAAAAAATTACTATACAAATTATAGAGATTTTTGTGAGATGACGAGAAATCCGCTGTTGCAATCATCATGTATTATTTAATCGCAAAACAATTCTTTCAACGGATTTTCAACAAAATAGCAAGCATACGCGTTTAAATGTACTGGAAACAGATAGCTGTAAAAAATTTAAACGGATTGTTGCGAGCGAACATAAATTTCCGTCCCACGTTCTAATGTTCTATCGTCTCGCGACAAAAACAAGTCGAGGTAGTATAAAGATTGTAAAGTATAAATGTTAAAGCAAATATGCGTATAAAAGCAGCATATGTTTATTGAATTAATGCAAATTACATAAAAATAGAAACCAATGTTTTCTCCATAAATAATTTAAATTTCATAATTTATTTGTAAAAAAGGTACCTCTCTATATACATATATACATATGTATGTATATATTTCATAAAATATAGATATTTTTTCTCTTTTTGACTTTCTATTTATATAAAAAATTATTTATTTAATTACAAGTTGAATAAAAGTATTACGGCAATATGAAATATTTTGAAGAAATTGCGTTTTATGATTTTTTAAGAAATTCTTATCTGAGAAGAAAAAAAACATGAAAATGGAGTGAGAACGCGAGGAGAGCGCGAATATCTTTCAGTAATAAAGGTGCGAGTATGCGCAGCCGAGAGCTACGCTCAGGCTCAAGTAGTAGAAATCTGAATACGGAGCGACAGGTCGCAGTAGTTTGTGCGTTTCTCGTTTTCCTCTCGTAAGTTCGCATTTGACTTCTCGGCCGATAGCGAAGAAGTTCTCCGTAGAATTTTATTGTTGGATGGTTCGAATTTACTCGAATTGTCAATTAGAGCAATTGAAGCAATTTCTCGTACTGAAACAATAAAACGATATGCCAATTCTGTGCAGCGTTATTAAATGCGATTAATTATTGTATAATAATAAAAATGTATTATAAAATTATATTGTAAAGAATACATATGTGAATATATATATATATATATATATATATATATATACACTCTATGATATAATTCTATATAATATATACATTTCTATACGTATTCATATTTTTAATATAGCTATATTGATAAAATTTTATGTATATTTACATTGATTTTTTTATATAAAAATTTAATTTTGTTGTTTATTTTCGCTTAAAAATCGCTGACTTTTATACGCGATTTTCCGTTCGTGTTACAATTGAAAATTTTATGAACGGAAGACTTATTAAGAATACACGAATTATATCAGTACGATGATAATTCTGGTCACAACGTTGTAAATTCATAATAAAAGTTGTAAATACATGAAAAGCTGCAAATTCATGACATGATAGGAAAGACAGAGAAGCAAAGAAAGAGATCAAGACCAGCCGTGCGGCGAGCACAAATCAGAAAATTCAATTGGCGTTTGAAGTCAAGAGGGTTTCGTCGCTCGAGCAGAAACAGGAAATATGATTGAATGAGAGTGCTCCATGAAAACTGTAAGGAGAGTTACATATATTCGACTGGAAAAATATTGTTCCCTACTCGCCTCATCTACTTGCGAATTCCATCCGACCCGTAATTGGACACAATCCGATACAACATGATTAATAAGAATCCCCACTAGTTTTAGCAATGTCTTTGAAGTCAACATTACCTATACGTAAGCTATATCGATAAATGTGCTATCGAAGTATTCAGAACAGCCATCGATGGAAACGAGATTTAATGCCAATTAATTCACGAAGAGAATAATTTATACAGCTGCTTTGATGCGACGTCTTATAAGTTGCAGTATAAAGATTATTAATATAATTATTATATTAAGATTAATAATTAATATATTCTAGTGTAATGAGTATTATTATCAAGATATAAATTATATGAATATTTTAAGTATTCTGTACATATTTTGTACTATTATTGAAGCTGTATTTATATATTTGATATTAATACTTTATTGCTCATGTTTATGTAAATTAAAAAGAGTATTAAAAACATATTGAACCGTATTGAATAGATTAATAAAAAGCTGAAATATTATGTAATTGATTTCATAACATTCTTTCATCAATCTTTTAAAATATTATTAATAATTCACATTATTAATTGTTATGTTAAATTTGTATGTTTTAAACATAAAAAAGTCTGAGAAGACAGTAAATGTTCTTAAAATAAAAAATTTTATATTTTTATAATTTTTTAAATATGTTATAACTACATCATTATCTGTAATTGATTTATATTAGGCTTCTTTCTCTTTCCTTCCTTTATCTTTTTGAATTCTTGTTTGTTTGCGATCAACAATATCATATGCACCTCTATCTTTGTGCGAGTTCATCGAGTAATATGCAATTCCCTTACAGACGCCGTTATATGAGCCTCATGAAAGCATTCTCAGTGCAGTTTTCAAAGCAGCCAGCTGATTATGAGGCATAAAAAGCATTTCTTTAGCTCGGCGCGCTTTTTAAATCCTTCTGCGAAACTCGACCTCCATTACAGCGGACAAATCAGCCGACGAGGCGACGTTTCTCTCTATTGCGACCTTGTACCTTTGTTAGACATATGTGAGGCCGGCCGTTTTCCCGCGACATGCAATATTCAAGCGGGTCTTGTAGAATTCTCCCTTAAATTCGCAACGATCTGACCTGCGGATAACGCAGGAGAACCGCGAATCTCCCGAGAGACCGATGTAACTCTCTAAATAATTAAGTTCAGAACCGCATCTACGTACATACTCTGACTTGGCGGAATTCTAATTGACGGGAAGCAAAGTATCGTCTATAGCGGCCAAAAGTTAGTGATTCTCACTCTCTCTCCCTCTCCTCCCCCCTCCTCCTCCTCCTTCGCCCTCCCTCCCTCTATCCTTCCTTAAACCAGAATTTCACATAATATGGATACTATGTTCAAATACAAATCGTGTAGAAATAGAGGAGAATACTTTAAAATATTCTAACATTTCGACCCGCAACAAAACCAAATTTAGGAAAGTAATTTTTACATTTTTTCATAAATTTTTGCGCAGAATTTAATGTTAATATAGATATGTATTCAGTACAAAAGTATAAGAATATCCTGATGAAAATTAAAGAGGATAAAGAGATTAAATAATGCTTATTCTTTTATTGAGTCGATCTTTTTAATATAATACTTCTAGAAAAATAAGAACATTCTAATGAAAATTAAAGAAGATAAAGATATTATATATAACCGTTTTATTTTTTAAGAAAATTTAAAAAATGCGACAAAAAATGCTGTTTCACGCAAATTTCTATGCTACAGGTATATATATTATCATAAAAATATCTTTGCTCTTGAATACTTTCTTATATCACACAGAGATGATATTTCCGGGAATAAATTTTTCTAAAATTTCTATTAATATTTTTCTTCGTAAGAAAATTGTAATAGTTTTATCAGATCACGTAGAGAAATATTGCCGTGAAGCTCTGCAAAATACCCGCACCAAAAAATGTAGCTCGTAAAAAGAATAGCGAATCGAGGGGTCCAAGATGACGATCCTACAGGTGGTTGCGAATAAATCCGCCTAAGATTACAAATAAGTTATATAGCCACCTGAAGCAATTCCACGCAGGATCCGATAATCCATTTTGAAGATTCACGTAGGACAAGAGGTTGGCCGACCCTTCGCAGATAGTTGACGTACCTTCTATGAAGATAGATCAAAGAGCCGCGCACGGTACAAGCCACCATACAAGGTGTCCCGATAATAACCCATCAGAACTTGGGTTTCATTAGACGGGAGGACTATGTATACAACGTAGGGTTGCATGTAATTGTGTGCGCTGCAACAATCTCTTCGAAACACTGTGAGCAAACTCAACGAGCAGTCCCTTTGATAGAACGCGCCCTTTACTTCGAAATTTTCCTATTTCGCGTAAGGACGCGTAAGGACGAGAAATTTCACTGTCGCGCTGTTTCGGTAAATCGCGGCGGTTTGACTTCGGCTGTTAACCGCGTAATCATACTTCAGAGTACCGCATAGCTAATGTATAATATTAATGCCTTTCAATAGCGCTTCATCATGTCTCTTGACGCCATGTCTTGCATTAACCCTTAAATTGATAACGGCAATTATTACACGAAGCTTTATATTAAATAACAAAATAAAACTATATATGTATAGTGTTTAATATTATTTAGATGTCTAACAATGAGAATAAGGATAAAGATAAAACAAATTTTTTAAACTTTTATATAAACATTTAATATATAAGCGTAATTTTGTTAAAAAGCAAAAAAAATTTTCTTGAAATTCATTTTTCAATCTACGCATCTCTTTGATACTTATTAAAACTGAGAAACTAGTTAATTATGCTTTTATTATGACTTATATTTTCACACAGTAAAAATGTTTTAATACGCAATTGCCTTAATGTTATGTAAACCATCGCGATGGCATTAGCATAAATTGATTAATCTGTCAACAAACTTTAAATTAAAAAAAAAAGAACTTTCTTGTAATTTTATCATTATATGTCAGACCCTATGGTAAACAAAGAGCGGCCATTCAGCCAAGGCACGCAACTTTTAAGATCTTATTTGCTAAAGAACTCGAGACAAGGACGTGCTACGGACATACCAGCCTAAAACGTTTCGATACCAAGTTTCTTCAGGAGCTATAAGTATACTGGGACAATAAGGGTTCCACAATGAATACTAACAGGAGCTTATTTAAATATTGACCGATACGTAAACGAGTTTTGTCAGCGGCGACCGGAAGCGAGCTCTCATGAGTCTCATGTCGTCGTGGCGTTTCTTCTGATTCCTCCGAAGCCCAGCCATCGATTTTCGTCGCCGCAAAGCTACCACCCCCTTAAATACCCATCTCGCCACCACGGCGTGAAAAAGAAAGTGAGGGTCGCTGCTAATCCTCTTCCATTTCACATTGTGCTTATTGGATCGTGTAACGAGAGCGTGTTAGGGCTCGGGGTCTAAAAATAAGGGCGATGTCAATCGGTGGCTGAACCCCGCGAGAGATATTTATCGAGAATGAAACACTTGTCTGTCGTTTCCTACTTCAACTTCCTGCCACTTTGTTGATATAATCAATCTCACACAATATTTTAAATGTATAGGGTATCAGATAAAGAAGAGATAGAGGAAGAAATTGATGTGATTGATAAAACTGTAGAGATTTAACTAAATAATTGCTCAATTGATTATGTAACGGCAAATAATGTTGTTATAGATAAAATCTCTCACCAACATCGAAGTTTATTTCTCTCATAATCTCTTCTTTTTCGTAATACTTTAATGCATATTTATATAAAAACTAAATAATCTACAAAATACCATAATTCCTAGCTTACGTTCCCAGAGCACACAGTAACGATTATAATGGATGTTGTTAAAATATTCGTTAGATTAATAAAAACCCCTGTCTCTTCATCCTGGTTTCAGACCATGTACAAAATCACGATCGTGTAAAGCCGTTTCTGTCGTTCCTGCGCGCGAAATATGCAGTTTCTGCAGTAAATTCAATTCTACGTCTACATTGATTTATAAGAATGTATTTATCTCATCGTCGTTCGGTTCCTTTTGTTAGACAATTCACGCCGCGCCTGGCAAAGTCTGCAAATGTCGCGAATACACGATACAATGTGCCGGATGTGTACTGCACGTGCATCGTTGCAGCTGCACGTGCGATGCATTCGCGAGCAAATTTGCCACCGATAAAGCCGACTGAATCGTGAGCAACGTCGATGGCTTACAAAGTCACCCATACGCGTGATGGCGTTCGTCGATTGTGGGATTCGCGTCCATATGCATTTTTGTCGACAGAGCCGAAGGGCCGCAGCTAAATTGATTCTGATACGCAAAGGTAGAGCTTACACAACTGGTAAAATAAAAACCGTCACGCGCATGTGTAATATTCGCTGGTCAGTTTAGCCCCAAACCAAATATTGTCAAACGTGAGAGTGACAAGCGAATTCTGGTTAACGACAAAAAGTTAAAAATATTACTTCCCGAATTAATGCATATATCCTCGAGTAATATTACTTCAACTGTGTGTATTATTAATAAAATTTTATAATGTATATTTTATGTATCTAACTTATATAACAAAGAAAGAGAAAATTTAAAAGTATATATAATCCATTATTCGCGACTGAATGTCGTAACAAATCACGATATATAGGTATTATCGAATTAACATTCGTAACCGCATCTCGTCGTCTAATCTCTTTTGTTATTTTCACTAACGCTTTTTTCATATTCTTCAACGCTTACAAGATATCTTTTTTCATCCTTCTCCTTCGACTCTTTCCTTTAATCTCCACCCTTCCACTTTGCTAATCCAGTATTAAACTTTCTCTTCCTGCTACGTTCCTTTCTACCCGATCCTCGGCTTATAGCTACTGATCCAGCATTAAAACTCTTCTTAGCAGTCTCGTTCTCGATCCTCATCTTGTGACACTCGTAATCCACTCGTTCTTCCTTATCCTCGCTCATGGATACGCATATGATTCTTTCGTTACAATCGAACAATTATAACCCATGTCATTGTAGATATTTCTTCTGTTTTATGAAGACAGAATTACAAAATCTTTCAAGAAAAATGCATTACCAAAATATTTAGATTATTGAAGTATTTAAAACGAAAAAATACTTTGTACTTTTACTTATTAAATTTCGAAAATGCAGATATGTAATTCGTTCTTTTGTTTCTAATGTACAAGAGATAATTACCGAAGAATTTAATATTAGAATTATGAAATTATGAAAACTCCCTTTAGAAACTTTTATTTAAAAAATTTATTTCCAAAGTTCTTCTAAAAACGGATATTAGATACTGTTTCTTATACATTACTTTGAGAATATTTAATGGCGACATAAAAAAAATGTTTCCTTATCAAATTTATGAAATAAAAACCATACTAACATAAAATTTCTATAATAATGTTCTTTTTTTTTTTATTTAATGTAACTAACATTAAATCTTAATTTCGAAAAAATGTAGAAAAACTAACTAGAATTAACGCAATTCAAGATCTGAAATACTAGAAAAACGATAATTGAATTCAGTTAACTGTAGTTGACTGAATCTAACTGTAAAACTTTATTTCTATTTTAGTTGCTGAGCTCGATCGTAGTAGTCGGTGGGACGAACGTAGCTGGCGCACTGACACATCACCCTCGGGAACTGGCGCAAAGACAAGCATTCCTTGAAACTCGACAATGTGTCGAAGCACGTTTGACCACGCAGCGAGAGAATCAGCAACAGGTATGCTACTGCATTTGCAAAAAGTTCGTATTTGACTCGATTAAAGAATCAAAAAACAAAACTGATAAAATTATATATTTGCAAGAATTATAAATTTTAAAAATAAAAATTTATAAATATATGTTTAATAATAATAAAAATAATTGTAAAAATTAAAAAGATAAAGATATTAAAAATGTCTAATCATTTATAAACTATTATATTTTAAGAAAAAACTTCTGAGTATCGAATTTTTAAGAAATGAAGGGTACTAAAATAAAGCAATAAGAAAAAGATTAATAAGAAATAAAAAGGTAATAAAGAACAAAAAATTTCAGATCTCTAAGAAATTAAGTTGAAGATTAACTTAAAGGACAACGATGAAACTCATTTATCGATAAGGGGAAGAAAGCAAGTAGAACCGTGATACACGAAGTTCGAGACGTTAGGAAATCTGATTTTTCTTCACAGATAGCTATGATAATGTCTCTATTGTTGGAGTCACTAAAATCTCGTTTAGTAAAACCTCATTATAGTTTGAAGTATTATAACAAGATAAAGCTAATATATTTGACGACATCGAGCCAAATTTTATCGGCGTATATCTTGATGATTAAATTCTGATACAAAGAAAATCATTCTTTGATTGAAATTTATATAATTATAATGATCTTATTTATTAAATAATCTTATTTATTTCCAAAAAAATGTAACATGTGTCACATTGCAAAAGGTAGTCAAAGTATATCAACGTTTTTAATAGCAAATAAAACTGTTCATCTAATGGCAACATACGTTTATTTGCCATTTAATATTTTACAACGATCTTATTGCAATTTCTCTCATTTTATCAGTATATAAAAAACATAGAAGTTCTTCTTATTAAAATAGTTAATGACTTGTATTAGTATTAAAAATATATTTATTTTTCAATGTAAAACTTTAATAAAGAATATGCGATATGCGGATCTCTTTCTGTTTCGGTAGACTATTTTCGTATTTCTTTCATAAATAAATACGGTTAACTTATAAATGACACAATTCTCTATTAATGGTAAGGAAGACGATTATCAAGAGACACGGTAGTGTCTCGTGCCAAGTACACGCGGAGCGAGACCGACCGTGACTCTTTTACGCGACGCGACGGGTTGCGAGTACCCAAGATGTTGAGATCTCGATAACGAGTGAACGGATCAAGTTCTAAGTAGGCTTGATCGATAGCTTGGGGTCGACTTTGGGGGGGTATCTCCTATAATATTTTCCGCTACGTGCCCTACGAGCGGAGATATTGCGACGCAAAGTCCAAATGTGAAAATTTATTTTTAAGATACGGAGATACGTCGTCGTCTCTCAATCAATATAACATATATATATCAGAAAATGTCACTTTCACTTTTTCGACGCTGGCGGCGCAGGTATCGCCAGTTTCGATATCGCGCGCGTATTTCGATCGATCTAGTAGGCAAATTAAATAAGGTCGATAGACTTATCGGTCAGGAGGAAGATTTCTATTTAGGTAAATTAGGTATTAGGTATATAATACATATTGAGTCAATTGCTTCATGTTTATCTGGAGAGATTTCGTATCCTTACATCGTATTACCACCGCTGCCGGAAAAGAAGGTTCTCTACGCTTGGCAGAAAGTGCCGCTAGGGAATTTTTAAGTCGATTCTTATGAATCAAGCTTGAATTCGACGTCTAGGTATCCCAGGTTGCCGATGACGAGGTCCAGATAGTGCGCTTCATAGTTTTCGGTGTCCAGGTGTAATAATACGTTGAATTCGATGTCTACGTGTCCCAGGTTGCCGATGACGAGGTCCACATAGTGCGCTCCGTAGTTTTCGGTGTCCAGGTGTAATCGTACGTTGAATTCGATGTCTAGGTGTCCCAGGTTGCCGATGACGAGGTCCACATAGTGCGCTCCGTAGTTTTTGGTGTCTACGTGTATTAATACCTTGAATTCGATATCCACGTGTCCCAGGTTGCCGATGACGGGATCCAGATAGTGCGTTTCATAGTTTTCGGTGTCCAGGTGTAATCGTACGTTGAATTCAATGTCTAGGTGTTCCAGGTTGCCGCTGACGAGGTCCACATAGTGCGCTTCGTAGTTTTCGGTGTCCAGGTGTAATAATACGTTGAATGCGATGTCTAGGTGTCCCAGGTTGCCGATGACGATGTCTAGATAGTGAGCTCCGTAGTTTTCGGTGTCTACGTGTATTAATACGTTGAATTCGATGTCTAGGTGTCCCAGGTTGCCGATGACGAGGTCCACATAGTGCGCTCCGTAGTTTTTGGTGTCTACGTGTATTAATACCTTGAAATTGATGTCTAGGTGTCCCAGGTTGCTGATGACGAGGTCCAGATAGCGCGCTCCGTAGTTTTCGGTGTCTAGGTGTAATAATACCTCGAATTCGATGTCTACGTGTCCCAGGTTGCCGATGACGAGGTTCACATAGTGTGCTTTGTAGTTTTTGGTGTCTAGGTGTATTAATAACTTTAAATCTGAATGTAGGACACGTAGATATCGAATTCGAGGTATTAATACACGTAGACACCGAAAACTACGGAGCGCACTATGTGGACCTCGTCATCGGCAACGTGAGACACCTAGACATCAAATTCAACGTATTATTACACCTGGACACCGAAAACTATGGAGCGCACTATCTGGAACCCGTCATCGGCAACCTGGAACACGTGGACATCGAATTCAAGGTATTAATACACCTGAACACCGAAAACTATGGAGCGCACTATGTGGACCTCGTTATCGGCAACCTGGGACACTTAGACATCAAATTCAAGCTTGATTTATAAGAATCGACTTAAAAATTCCCTAGCGGCAGAATTAAAATTATGTCATGACATAATAAAAATTCGCTGAATTAAAATTATGTCTAGACATAATAAAAATTGGACGAATAATAGTAATCTTTCGGAAGTAGAGGTTTTAAGCTTGAAATTTAAATTTTATTCATTTTTAAAGATAAATTTAGTGTTCCTTCAATTTTTGTGAGAAATGTATAATTTACTTTTACTTAAATATTATTAATTTTTATGTATTTGTTGGTATTGCTAATTTTGTGAATAATTAAAAAATAAAAAATAAAAATGTTTTGCAGATCCTTGCTTAACACTACAAAATAGGTGATATCAGTACAAAATTACCTTTTTCAAAAAAGGTAAAAAAAAGTGCCAAGTACACGCAATGTATTTTGTAAATTCAAAATTTAACCTAAGTGGTAGCTTTATATCTTTTTCACAAAATTATATTATCTAACTTAACTCAAGTGACATGTATTTCAAAAAAAAAGATGTAAAATCTTTAATTTCTTCTTCACAAAATTATATTACCTAACTTAACTCAAGTGACATGTATCTAACCTAAGTGGTAGCTTTATATCTTCTTCACAAAATTATATTACCTAACTTAACTCAAGTGACATGTATTTCAAAAAAGATGTGAAATCTTTAAATTAAATTGCGCCAATTGTAAAGAGAATATGTATATTGCTTTGAAAGATAATTGTTATGCAACTACTTTAAAGAAATAAAACCCAAGTGGTATCTTCGTATTCCTATTCAAGGGTCTTCCTATTCTAAACCCAAGTGATAATAGCTTCTTAATTCTCTTTAACAAATTTTTAATATTACAAAGAATCATTTTAATTACAAAGAATTAAAGAAGTAACAGTACAAAATAAAAATATTTAATTAAAACAAAATAAATAAATTTTTCTTGTAAAAAAACTTGGCGCTGCTTTTTTACTCCTGTCGCATTCTTCCCTAAATTATGTTTATTGTTTTTTATTCAATCAAAAATCTTAGTACTAATGTTTAAATTTTAATGTTTAAATTTCAAAGTCTAGCAGCGCCAAGTTTTTTTACAAGAAAAATTTATTTATTTTGTTTTAATTAAATATTTTATTTTGTACTGTTACTTCTTTAATTCTTTGTAATTAAAATGATTCTTTGTAATATTAAAAATTTGTTAAAGAGAATTAAGAAGCTATTATCACTTGGGTTTAGAATAGGAAGACCCTTGAATAGGAATACGAAGATACCACTTGGGTTTTATTTCTTTAAAGTAGTTGCATAACAATTATCTTTCAAAGCAATATACATATTCTCTTTACAATTGGCGCAATTTAATTTAAAGATTTCACATCTTTTTTTGAAATACATGTCACTTGAGTTAAGTTAGGTAATATAATTTTGTGAAGAAGATATAAAGCTACCACTTAGGTTAGATACATGTCACTTGAGTTAAGTTAGGTAATATAATTTTGTGAAGAAGAAATTAAAGATTTTACATCTTTTTTTTTGAAATACATGTCACTTGAGTTAAGTTAGATAATATAATTTTGTGATATCTGGAGACGTCGCGGAGATCACAATTGAGAGATCTGTTTTAACGTCAGATCCAATAATCTTCTAATCGACATTGATAAAACCATGTCATGGAAGTAACGATTATTATCATTCCCGCGGCGTACCATTCTACCGGAATCTCGAGTAATTGACGCCTTTATTAATTATTAATGATGCCATCAATGTAGACCGCACGTGAATGCACAAAGAGGATTTGTGTTCTATGTTCAGAAACCGCGAATATGGCTCGAATAGTTCAATCAGAAAATAACGTACATTTAAAAATTCTTTCCCACAGAAATCAATATAGAAATTAAAACTATTCTAAAGTTAGATTCCAATTAAAGAAACTTTTTTAATTAAAGGAAAAAAAACTTTAATTCTTTTAACAAATCTAGCAATTTTGCATATGCCTGGAAAAAGAAAATATCACTTAACTGATGTTAATAAATATTAGTAAACGACTGTCAAGTTAATGGATTATGAAATTTGATTTCCTGATTTTCCATATTACACTATAATATGTCATAATTTGCAGTACGAGTTTGGTAAATAAAATGTTTTTAGGTTTTAATTCACACAATTAAAAATAGTAGTAAAAGTTTCGTGTCAGTTTCCCGTTAAAATGCGCAAAATCACTGCCTTGGTTACTTCAGTTGAAGCACTTTCGCAAAACTCAAACTAAGTGGAAAGCATTTATATACATACGAAAAACCTCACAGAATCGATCCCTTTTGAACTAATTGACGTCTTTTCTTTTTCGTAGTACAATACAATATCGACATAATTCGGATTGGAACATGTTAAGTAAAGACGGCTTTAAAAAAATATGCTAAATAAAAATCATAACGGTGAGATTTCGTTAATTTTCCGAACAAACTTCTTAACGCTCTCAACAAATTGAAAATTTACAAAAGCGACTAAAGTACGTCAGATGCTATAGTCAGTATAGTCAGTCGCACAATATCCAGCGCGAAGTCACTCATCTGTGGGGTTCGAAGATGAAAACGCGTCGCGCTACAGATAAATCTCAAGACTCGTGTATAATATCGTCGTTGTCGGACGCGCGATTAGAAATCTCTTTCACAAAGAATTCAGGGTATGGCGATAACGAGCGATTCGATTTGGACTTCCATTCGGAGATCCGAAAGGATTCGCCGATGGAACATTTCACGAACGATTGTCGTCGAGCGTATATAGGTGAATGTATGTATAGAAAGTACTCAGAATCATTGTGCATTCTTTCATTTCTACAGATTTCCTGGTAAACTCGCAATCAAGTTTTCCATAGCGAAAACTCGAACAACGATTTTACAAATAAATACACAACCTTTCATGAAGTCATATTTGGATTTTTCAAATATCGAATTAATAATATATGATAGCATGACATCAAATAAGAATTTTTTAAATTAGTAAATAACGAAAAATTGCGCTATTTTTAGATATGTAAAAGAAAATGTTCAATAACCGCGTTTATATTATCTTTATAAGTGAATAAAAAATACGCAAATTTTCCATAAATTATATCTCACGCTCAATCTGACAAATAATTAACGGGAGAGCAATAGTTTACGGAAGTTTACGTAACAAAAAAAAAGAAATGTGTACGACCAATGTGCGAAATCAAACTGCGTGCTCATTGAATAGCTGGAATATCACATGTTCAATTCCTTGTTGTCGATACGCGTGTTGTTTTTAACACGCCCGTGGTCCTGTGGTCTTTGTGAGAATTTTATCCCGCGGGAATGTTAAACGATATTGCAGTATAATTATTATTTTACGATGCCGCGGGCCCAATATTCTCGTTCTGCTTCATTGTTTATAGAACTTTGGCATTGCGCGTATTAAAACAAAACGACGTCTGCATTGAAAAGCGTGCGAATTTAGCCGAAATACGGCGGTCGGCCAACAAAGCCCCGGGGTGAATTTATTTCGCGTGAACGTGTTGTCCAACAGTCGGAAAATAATGGACAAACTGTTTGCCGAGGCACAAGAGCTTTAATAAATAGAGTGCGCCGATTGTTCATCAACTATTTTTTTTCAACTCTCACGTATTATCACTCAGCCCAGTTGAAGCACCTCCTCCTAGTTAAAATAAACTATTTAAACAACAGCGGAATATACTTCGAAATAGAGGCAACGCTTCCCTTATTTCTGAGACAAATGAACGAATGTAATGAACAGGCAGCTCTAACTTTGTCATTACTTCATTTCACTACTACTACTACTTCCTCATTTGTTGTTAAGACTTTCTTTTGCTAAGACTTATTTTTATTTATTTTTATGCTTTTTATTTATAACTATTATTTAAGTATTTGTGTTAAGTATTTTATCTCTCATTTATATTTATATTTTTACTTATTTCGTTGTAGAATATATAATACTGTAACTAATATCAGTACAAAATTACCTTTTTCAAAAAAGGTAAAAAAAAGTGCCAAGTACACGCAATGTATTTTGTAAATTCAAAATTTAACCTAAGTGGTAGCTTTATATCTTTTTCACAAAATTATATTATCTAACTTAACTCAAGTGACATGTATTTAAAAAAAAAAGATGTAAAATCTTTAATTTCTTCTTCACAAAATTATATTACCTAACTTAACTCAAGTGACATGTATCTAACCTAAGTGGTAGCTTTATATCTTTTTCACAAAATTATATTACCTAACTTAACTCAAGTGACATGTATTTAAAAAAAAAGATGTAAAATCTTTATTTTCTTCTTCACAAAATTATATTACCTAACTTAACTCAAGTGACATGTATTTCAAAAAAAGATGTGAAATCTTTAAATTAAATTGCGCCAAGAGAATATGTATATTGCTTTGAAAGATAATTGTTATGCAACTACTTTAAAGAAATAAAACCCAAGTGGTATCTTCGTATTCCTATTCAAGGGTCTTCCTATTCTAAACCCAAGTGATAATAGCTTCTTAATTCTCTTTAACAAATTTTTAATATTACAAAGAATCATTTTAATTACAAAGAATTAAAGAAGTAACAGTACAAAATAAAAATATTTAATTAAAACAAAATAAATAAATTTTTCTTGTAAAAAAACTTGGCGCTGCTAGACTTTGAAATTTAAACATTAAAATTTAAACATTAGTACTAAGATTTTTGATTGAATAAAAAACAATAAACATAATTTAGGGAAGAATGCGACAGGAGTAAAAAAGCAGCGCCTAGTTTTTTTACAAGAAAAATTTATTTATTTTGTTTTAATTAAATATTTTTATTTTGTACTGTTACTTCTTTAATTCTTTGTAATTAAAATGATTCTTTGTAATATTAAAAATTTGTTAAAGAGAATTAAGAAGCTATTATCACTTGGGTTTAGAATAGGAAGACCCTTGAATAGGAATACGAAGATACCACTTGGGTTTTATTTCTTTAAAGTAGTTGCATAACAATTATCTTTCAAAGCAATATACATATTCTCTTGGCGCAATTTAATTTAAAGATTTCACATCTTTTTTTGAAATACATGTCACTTGAGTTAAGTTAGGTAATATAATTTTGTGAAGAAGAAAATAAAGATTTTACATCTTTTTTTTTAAATACATGTCACTTGAGTTAAGTTAGGTAATATAATTTTGTGAAAAAGATATAAAGCTACCACTTAGGTTAAATTTTGAATTTACAAAATACATTGCGTGTACTTGGCACTTTTTTTTACCTTTTTTGAAAAAGGTAATTTTGTACTGATTATGATTACAATATTGTTTACTTTAATTATTTTTTATTTTATTATATTTTTTCATTTTTCTTATTGCATGTATGAAACAATATAAATATTTTATTCTTTCTATTTGTTGATCCCGAGATATGAATATCATGAGTAAACTTAAATAAGAGCATTAAATTAAAAAGATTTTAATTTTTAAATCTTTATTTGTATTCTACTTTACTTTCTTTATTTTTTATATTTGTTAAAAAAATTATGTTATGTACATATATATATAATTAAAAATTATATTATTTGATTCTAAATATTAACCAAATAACATTATTAATTAATATAATTATTAATAAATAATATTTGATCCTCATGGTATTCACAATTTTCCGAAAAATTCTGTCTTTATACACAGTGTATGCATACGAGTACATTCTCGTATACATCCTAAATTAATCAATAAATATAATAATAAAAAGACATCCAAGATTAAACTTATCCTAATCTGTTTTAACTGATTCATTTTAAGGCAACAGATGTATGGAATGCTATAAACTTATGTTATCATCAAATTGCATACGTTTATCTAGATATGTGGTATACATTTAAGGTATACATTTATGTGGAATACATTTTTCGTGGTATATATTTCATAGGTTGCCACACATCCCCGTTACCTCAAAAAATATGTTAATTCATTACTCACCGACCACGATGCGCAACAGCGGAATTACATCTGCCACGTAGCTACGTTGTATCTGTAATATACAAACATAAAATTCATATTAAAATGGTGTTCAAAAAACCTAATGTTTTGAAACATAATTCCTATGTGGATCAAACTTTTTATTATTCAATTAGATATTAATTTAAATAAGGAAACATTTTACGAAAAGGATCTTTACAAGGATAAATTTCTACAATATTAAATTACTTCTTTTCTTCTAATTATTATTTCTAAATCACGGGGAAATAAAACAACTCGAGAATAAACAGGAAAAATTTACTTTTACACGAAATAAAAAATAATATTTACCGCAAAGTTGTTCCGCTGGCGCCCGATGCCTCTCCCAGGCCTCCTCCTCCTCTCAGGCTGCTCGGGATGTCAGCTTCGCAGGATTCCCTCGCTGCTCCGATGTCACCTTCTACGTCGTTATTTTCTGAAATATTCAAATGAACGATTCGATTAAGTAAAGACAGAACAGATAGAACATTTTTGGACATAAGTAACATAGTACGTAAAAATCAATTACACTCACCACTTTCTTTCCTGCTGTTCCGGCCGCAAAATCCACCTCCACCTCCGGGTCAGATAGGAGTCTCGAGCCACATTGAGACTCGTGGCAATGCAGTGTGACTTCATCCATTAAGCAAGAAAAATCAAGAAGCCATTTCGGCTATATTGCATTAATTTTACGACGTTGTTGCAATATAGTCGAAATGTTTCTTGACCTTTCTCGCTTAATGGGAATGTAATTACTGAAAATAATTAAAAATTATTCCCTACCTACGTTTTAACTATGTCCCTACCTACGCTTATTTCTCCACACTTCCCTACGCTAAAACTCACCGACACCAATGCGCAGCAGCGGAGCTGTATCTGCAACGTCGCTACGATGATTCTGTAACAATCAAACATATAATCCAGATTAGAGCAGGGAAGAAAAGAGACAGTTTGTATTTCGAAAAATAATTACCGAAGGTAAAACACGGAATTCTATATTTCTTTTAATTAAATAAATTTAATAAAAAAACACGTTTAATTTCTTGAAAGTATAATCTATTTACTGAACACAAGAATTCAAAATAGAATTTAAAAAATTAAACTCTTTTTTAATTTCTACTCTCTGACTATCTTTACTATTCGATTGAAAAACCGATTGGTTAAACTTTCCGCGAAAGACACAAAATGTATAAACCAATTATATTTACCGCATGTTGTTCCGCCGGCGCCTGATGCCTCTTCCAGGCCTCCACCTCCTCTCAGGCTGCTCGGGATGTCACTCGTGTTCCCTCGATGCAAAGATGATGCTCCTTCCAGCGCGGATATTTTCTGTAACATAAAAATAATCGAATCGATTAAATACGTGTCACGCGCATCGAACATCTTATTCGTTATTCAGATTAATATTATATTTTAAATTACTTCTTCGAAAAAGGTTTCTACGTTAGAATCAACTTGAATCAAATTTTTCAAAATATCTTTTTTTACTAATTTAAATTCCGAAACACGGTTTAATGTAGGAACTGAATAAGTACAAAGAGGGATTCTATAATATCTTTAAAAAAAATAAAAAGTAATACTTACCAGAAGTGTTGGTACGCCGATGCCCGATGCCTATCCTAGGCCTCCTCCTCCTCTCAGGCTGCTCGGGATGTCAGCTTCGCAGGATTCCCTCGCTGCTCCGATGTCATCTTCTGCGTCGTTATTTTCTGAAACATTCAAATGAAGGATTCGATTAAGTAAAGACAGAAGAGATAGAAAATTTTATGACATAAGTGACATAGTACGTGAAAATGAATTACACTCACCACTTTCTTTTAAGCGCTTCAGGCCACAAAATCCACTTCCATCTCCGGGTCAGCTAGGAGTCTCGAGCCACATTGAGACTCGTGGCAATGCAGTGTGATTTCATTGCCATTAAGCAAGATAAATCAAGAAGCCATTTCAGCTATATTGCATTAATTTTACGACGTTGTTGCAATATAGTCGAAATGTTTCTTGACTTTTCTCGCTTAATGGAAATGTAATTGCTGAAAAGAATTACAAATTATTCCCTTGATGATGTCTTTTGCAGACAAGATTTTTTATACGCTTAACTTTATGAGCGTGATGTCTCGCGGCGCGGAGAGACCCGCGACGGACCGTATAACCGAGCGAGGCGTGTAAATGTCCCGCGGCGGCGCGGAGGGACACGCGACGGACCGTATGAGCGAGCGAGGCGTGTAAATGTCCCGCGGCGGCGCGGAGGGACACGCGACGGACCGTATGAGCGAGCGAGGCGTGTAAATGTCCCGCGGCGGCGCGGAGGGACACGCGACGGACCGTATGAGCGAGCGAGGCGTGTAAATGTCCCGCGGCGGCGCGGAGGGACACGCGACGGACCGTATGAGCGAGCGAGGCGTGTAAATGTCCCGCGGCGGCGCGGAGGGACACGCGACGGACCGTATGAGCGAGCGAGGCGTGTAAATGTCCCGCGGCGGCGCGGAGGGACACGCGACGGACCGTATGAGCGAGCGAGGCGTGTAAATGTCCCGCGGCGCGGCGGAGGGACACGCGACGGACCGTATGAGCGAGCGAGGCGTGTAAATGTCCCGCGGCGCGGCGGAGGGACACGCGACGGACCGTATGAGCGAGCGAGGCGTGTAAATGTCCCGCGGCGCGGCGGAGGGACACGCGACGGACCGTATGAGCGAGCGAGGCGTGTAAATGTCCCGCGGCGCGGCGGAGGGACACGCGACGGACCGTATGAGCGAGCGAGGCGTGTAAATGTCCCGCGGCGCGGCGGAGGGACACGCGACGGACCGTATGAGCGAGCGAGGCGTGTAAATGTCCCGCGGCGCGGCGGAGGGACACGCGACGGACCGTATGAGCGAGCGAGGCGTGTAAATGTCCCGCGGCGCGGCGGAGGGACACGCGACGGACCGTATGAGCGAGCGAGGCGTGTAAATGTCCCGCGGCGCGGCGGAGGGACACGCGACGGACCGTATGAGCGAGCGAGGCGTGTAAATGTCCCGCGGCGCGGCGGAGGGACACGCGACGGACCGTATGAGCGAGCGAGGCGTGTAAATGTCCCGCGGCGCGGCGGAGGGACACGCGACGGACCGTATGAGCGAGCGAGGCGTGTAAATGTCCCGCGGCGCGGCGGAGGGACACGCGACGGACCGTATGAGCGAGCGAGGCGTGTAAATGTCCCGCGGCGCGGCGGAGGGACACGCGACGGACCGTATGAGCGAGCGAGGCGTGTAAATGTCCCGCGGCGCGGCGGAGGGACACGCGACGGACCGTATGAGCGAGCGAGGCGTGTAAATGTCCCGCGGCGCGGCGGAGGGACACGCGACGGACCGTATGAGCGAGCGAGGCGTGTAAATGTCCCGCGGCGCGGCGGAGGGACACGCGACGGACCGTATGAGCGAGCGAGGCGTGTAAATGTCCCGCGGCGCGGCGGAGGGACACGCGACGGACCGTATGAGCGAGCGAGGCGTGTAAATGTCCCGCGGCGCGGCGGAGGGACACGCGACGGACCGTATGAGCGAGCGAGGCGTGTAAATGTCCCGCGGCGCGGCGGAGGGACACGCGACGGACCGTATGAGCGAGCGAGGCGTGTAAATGTCCCGCGGCGCGGCGGAGGGACACGCGACGGACCGTATGAGCGAGCGAGGCGTGTAAATGTCCCGCGGCGCGGCGGAGGGACACGCGACGGACCGTATGAGCGAGCGAGGCGTGTAAATGTCCCGCGGCGCGGCGGAGGGACACGCGACGGACCGTATGAGCGAGCGAGGCGTGTAAATGTCCCGCGGCGCGGCGGAGGGACACGCGACGGACCGTATGAGCGAGCGAGGCGTGTAAATGTCCCGCGGCGCGGCGGAGGGACACGCGACGGACCGTATGAGCGAGCGAGGCGTGTAAATGTCCCGCGGCGCGGCGGAGGGACACGCGACGGACCGTATGAGCGAGCGAGGCGTGTAAATGTCCCGCGGCGCGGCGGAGGGACACGCGACGGACCGTATGAGCGAGCGAGGCGTGTAAATGTCCCGCGGCGCGGCGGAGGGACACGCGACGGACCGTATGAGCGAGCGAGGCGTGTAAATGTCCCGCGGCGCGGCGGAGGGACACGCGACGGACCGTATGAGCGAGCGAGGCGTGTAAATGTCCCGCGGCGCGGCGGAGGGACACGCGACGGACCGTATGAGCGAGCGAGGCGTGTAAATGTCCCGCGGCGCGGCGGAGGGACACGCGACGGACCGTATGAGCGAGCGAGGCGTGTAAATGTCCCGCGGCGCGGCGGAGGGACACGCGACGGACCGTATGAGCGAGCGAGGCGTGTAAATGTCCCGCGGCGCGGCGGAGGGACACGCGACGGACCGTATGAGCGAGCGAGGCGTGTAAATGTCCCGCGGCGCGGCGGAGGGACACGCGACGGACCGTATGAGCGAGCGAGGCGTGTAAATGTCCCGCGGCGCGGCGGAGGGACACGCGACGGACCGTATGAGCGAGCGAGGCGTGTAAATGTCCCGCGGCGCGGCGGAGGGACACGCGACGGACCGTATGAGCGAGCGAGGCGTGTAAATGTCCCGCGGCGCGGCGGAGGGACACGCGACGGACCGTATGAGCGAGCGAGGCGTGTAAATGTCCCGCGGCGCGGCGGAGGGACACGCGACGGACCGTATGAGCGAGCGAGGCGTGTAAATGTCCCGCGGCGCGGCGGAGGGACACGCGACGGACCGTATGAGCGAGCGAGGCGTGTAAATGTCCCGCGGCGCGGCGGAGGGACACGCGACGGACCGTATGAGCGAGCGAGGCGTGTAAATGTCCCGCGGCGCGGCGGAGGGACACGCGACGGACCGTATGAGCGAGCGAGGCGTGTAAATGTCCCGCGGCGCGGCGGAGGGACACGCGACGGACCGTATGAGCGAGCGAGGCGTGTAAATGTCCCGCGGCGCGGCGGAGGGACACGCGACGGACCGTATGAGCGAGCGAGGCGTGTAAATGTCCCGCGGCGCGGCGGAGGGACACGCGACGGACCGTATGAGCGAGCGAGGCGTGTAAATGTCCCGCGGCGCGGCGGAGGGACACGCGACGGACCGTATGAGCGAGCGAGGCGTGTAAATGTCCCGCGGCGCGGCGGAGGGACACGCGACGGACCGTATGAGCGAGCGAGGCGTGTAAATGTCCCGCGGCGCGGCGGAGGGACACGCGACGGACCGTATGAGCGAGCGAGGCGTGTAAATGTCCCGCGGCGCGGCGGAGGGACACGCGACGGACCGTATGAGCGAGCGAGGCGTGTAAATGTCCCGCGGCGCGGCGGAGGGACACGCGACGGACCGTATGAGCGAGCGAGGCGTGTAAATGTCCCGCGGCGCGGCGGAGGGACACGCGACGGACCGTATGAGCGAGCGAGGCGTGTAAATGTCCCGCGGCGCGGCGGAGGGACACGCGACGGACCGTATGAGCGAGCGAGGCGTGTAAATGTCCCGCGGCGCGGCGGAGGGACACGCGACGGACCGTATGAGCGAGCGAGGCGTGTAAATGTCCCGCGGCGCGGCGGAGGGACACGCGACGGACCGTATGAGCGAGCGAGGCGTGTAAATGTCCCGCGGCGCGGCGGAGGGACACGCGACGGACCGTATGAGCGAGCGAGGCGTGTAAATGTCCCGCGGCGCGGCGGAGGGACACGCGACGGACCGTATGAGCGAGCGAGGCGTGTAAATGTCCCGCGGCGCGGCGGAGGGACACGCGACGGACCGTATGAGCGAGCGAGGCGTGTAAATGTCCCGCGGCGCGGCGGAGGGACACGCGACGGACCGTACTGAGCGAGCGAGGCGTGTAAATGTCCCGCGGCGCGGCGGAGGGACACGCGACGGACCGTATGAGCGAGCGAGGCGTGTAAATGTCCCGCGGCGCGGCGGAGGGACACGCGACGGACCGTATGAGCGAGCGAGGCGTGTAAATGTCCCGCGGCGCGGCGGAGGGACACGCGACGGACCGTATGAGCGAGCGAGGCGTGTAAATGTCCCGCGGCGCGGCGGAGGGACACGCGACGGACCGTACGAGCGAGCGAGGCGTGTAAATGTCCCGCGGCGCGGCGGAGGGACACGCGACGGACCGTACGAGCGAGCGAGGCGTGTAAATGTCCCGCGGCGCGGCGGAGGGACACGCGACGGACCGTATGAGCGAGCGAGGCGTGTAAATGTCCCGCGGCGCGGCGGAGGGACACGCGACGGACCGTACGAGCGAGCGAGGCGTGTAAATGTCCCGCGGCGCGGCGGAGGGACACGCGACGGACCGTATGAGCGAGCGAGGCGTGTAAATGTCCCGCGGCGCGGCGGAGGGACACGCGACGGACCGTACTGAGCGAGCGAGGCGTGTAAATGTCCCGCGGCGCGGCGGAGGGACACGCGACGGACCGTACGAGCGAGCGAGGCGTGTAAATGTCCCGCGGCGCGGCGGAGGGACACGCGACGGACCGTACGAGCGAGCGAGGCGTGTAAATGTCCCGCGGCGCGGCGGAGGGACACGCGACGGACCGTACGAGCGAGCGAGGCGTGTAAATGTCCCGCGGCGCGGCGGAGGGACACGCGACGGACCGTACGAGCGAGCGAGGCGTGTAAATGTCCCGCGGCGCGGCGGAGGGACACGCGACGGACCGTACGAGCGAGCGAGGCGTGTAAATGTCCCGCGGCGCGGCGGAGGGACACGCGACGGACCGTACGAGCGAGCGAGGCGTGTAAATGTCCCGCGGCGCGGCGGAGGGACACGCGACGGACCGTACGAGCGAGCGAGGCGTGTAAATGTCCCGCGGCGCGGCGGAGGGACACGCGACGGACCGTACGAGCGAGCGAGGCGTGTAAATGTCCCGCGGCGCGGCGGAGGGACACGCGACGGACCGTACGAGCGAGCGAGGCGTGTAAATGTCCCGCGGCGCGGCGGAGGGACACGCGACGGACCGTACGAGCGAGCGAGGCGTGTAAATGTCCCGCGGCGCGGCGGAGGGACACGCGACGGACCGTACGAGCGAGCGAGGCGTGTAAATGTCCCGCGGCGCGGCGGAGGGACACGCGACGGACCGTACGAGCGAGCGAGGCGTGTAAATGTCCCGCGGCGCGGCGGAGGGACACGCGACGGACCGTACGAGCGAGCGAGGCGTGTAAATGTCCCGCGGCGCGGCGGAGGGACACGCGACGGACCGTACGAGCGAGCGAGGCGTGTAAATGTCCCGCGGCGCGGCGGAGGGACACGCGACGGACCGTACGAGCGAGCGAGGCGTGTAAATGTCCCGCGGCGCGGCGGAGGGACACGCGACGGACCGTACGAGCGAGCGAGGCGTGTAAATGTCCCGCGGCGCGGCGGAGGGACACGCGACGGACCGTACGAGCGAGCGAGGCGTGTAAATGTCCCGCGGCGCGGCGGAGGGACACGCGACGGACCGTACGAGCGAGCGAGGCGTGTAAATGTCCCGCGGCGCGGCGGAGGGACACGCGACGGACCGTACGAGCGAGCGAGGCGTGTAAATGTCCCGCGGCGCGGCGGAGGGACACGCGACGGACCGTACGAGCGAGCGAGGCGTGTAAATGTCCCGCGGCGCGGCGGAGGGACACGCGACGGACCGTACGAGCGAGCGAGGCGTGTAAATGTCCCGCGGCGCGGCGGAGGGACACGCGACGGACCGTACGAGCGAGCGAGGCGTGTAAATGTCCCGCGGCGCGGCGGAGGGACACGCGACGGACCGTACGAGCGAGCGAGGCGTATAAATGTCCCGCGGCGCGGCGGAGGGACACGCGACGGACCGTACGAGCGAGCGAGGCGTGATAAATGTCCCGCGGCGCGGCGGAGGGGACACGCGACGGACCGTACGAGCGAGCGAGGCGTATAAATGTCCCGCGGCGCGGCGGAGGGACACGCGACGGACCGTACGAGCGAGCGAAGGCGTATAAATGTCCCGCGGCGCGGCGGAGGGACACGCGACGGACCGTACGAGCGAGCGAAGGCGTATAAATGTCCCGCGGCGGCGCGGAGGGACACGCGACGGACCGTACGAGCGAGCGAAGCGTATAAATGTCCCGCGGCGGCGCGGAGGGACACGCGACGGACCGTACGAGCGAGCGAAGCGTATAAATGTCGCGCGGCGCGCGGAGGGACACGCGACGGACCGTACGAGCGAGCGAAGCGTATAAATGTCCCGCGGCGGCGCGGAGGGACACGCGACGGACCGTACGAGCGAGCGAAGCGGAGCGTATAATGTCCCGCGGCGGCGCGGAGGGACACGCGACGGACCGTACGAGCGAGCGAAGCGTATAAATGTCCCGCGGCGGCGCGGGGAGCGGGACACGCGACGGACCGTACGAGCGAGCGAAGCGGACGACATATGTCCGCGGCGGCGCGGGGAGGACCCGCGACGACGCGTATAAGGGAGCGAAGCGGACGACATAGTCTCGCGGCGCGGAGAGACCCGCGACGACGCGTATAAGGGAGCGAAGCGGACGACATAGTCTCGCGGCGCGGAGAGACCCGCGACGACGCGTATAAGGGAGCGAAGCGGACGACATAGTCTCGCGGCGCGGAGAGACCCGCGACGACGCGTATAAGGGAGCGAAGCGGACGACATAGTCTCGCGCGCGGAGAGACCCGCGACGACGCGTATAAGGGAGCGAAGCGGACGACCATAGTCTCGCGGCGCGGAGAGACCCGCGACGACGCGTATAAGGGAGCGAAGCGGACGACATAGTCTCGCGGCGCGGAGAGACCCGCGACGACGCGTATAAGGGAGCGAAGCGGACGACATAGTCTCGCGGCGCGGAGAGACCCGCGACGACGCGTATAAGGGAGCGAAGCGGACGACATAGTCTCGCGGCGCGGAGAGACCCGCGACGACGCGTATAAGGGAGCGAAGCGGACGACATAGTCTCGCGGCGCGGAGAGACCCGCGACGACGCGTATAAGGGAGCGAAGCGGACGACATAGTCTCGCGGCGCGGAGAGACCCGCGACGACGCGTATAAGGGAGCGAAGCGGACGACATAGTCTCGCGGCGCGGAGAGACCCGCGACGACGCGTATAAGGGAGCGAAGCGGACGACATAGTCTCGCGGCGCGGAGAGACCCGCGACGACGCGTATAAGGGAGCGGAAGCCGACGATATAGTCTCGCGGCGCGGAGAGACCCGCGACGACGCGTATAAGGGAGCGAAGCCGACGATATAGTCTCGCGGCGCGGAGAGACCCGCGACGACGCGTATAAGGGAGCGAAGCCGACGATATAGTCTCGCGGCGCGGTGAGACCCGCGACGACGCGTATAAGGGAGGGAAGCCGACGATATAGTCTCGCGGCGCGGAGAGACCCGCGACGGACCGTATAAGCGAAGCGTAATGTCTCGCGGCGGCAGACAACGCGACGGGAGCGCCGGACCCCATTGTACCCTTCACTCCCAGCGAACTGGGAGGAGGGTACGGTGGCTCGTAGACCCTGTACCTCCCCACCGGGCCCTCCCTTCGGTAAAGCCGAAGGTACTGCCCCAGTGGATCGTTGATACAGGGAGCCCTCTCACCACGGCAAGGTGGCACACCACGAGAGGGACATTTTTTACACGCTTAACTTTATCCGTTGTCCTACCTACCCGTATTACAATTTAGTATTTGTTAATCCATACCTCAAAGTGATCACTTGAGATTTGGGAAACGTAGAATTGAGAGTTTTAACGTGCGCGATTGGAATTTAATTGGGGATGGGGATTTTCCAATCTCGCACATATGCGAGAAAATATAAAGAAAATAGTCCTACTTTGGCAAATAAACAGATCAAATTATTTTGTATGTTAACTACTTTACAAACCTTCAATTCTGGTCATTAATATAGACCTTACCTTATGAGATGTTTCCGTCGTTTCTTCTGACCAAGATTGAACTCACCTATTGAGTTGTTACTGGCCAAATCCATTTTGGTTGTATTTTTATCCATTTTTGTTGTATTTTGTTTTTTTACATTATAGTTGTCTCTAAATGATTTCGATTAATCGTACCTGCCGATAGAATTTACACCACTATTAACCCTCTAAAGCTCTATCTTTCAAAACCTTATAAGTCTTAAAGAATTACGATCCGTTATTACCATGTTCAAGAAAGGATAACTGACTCAATAATTTGGCCAGATTAAGGCCCCTCTGCCGAGTGATACGCTGGTTAGCATCAACGCAGAAAAGAATTATCTTTATGGTAACGGGCGACCTGAGTCTTGCTTCTTACCACTCTCCTTGAGATCAATCTGCGAAGGAAAGTTAAACGATTCGTCAAATATCGGCGGCCCCGCTGCAGGAGGAAACGAATCCCTTATCTTCCGGGCTGCTTCCGATAGTAGTGATTTCGGCAGCGAGTCAATAACATTTACCGTTTCTTAACAATACAATTATACAATCAGTCAGGAAGAAAAGAGCAATTGAGCCGCAGCAGGATGTAAGTGTTGAAAACTATATTATAAATAATTGGCAAACGTTTCGGCCCTTCATGGGACCATCTTCAGTGTCGGTACATATTCTTAAAAACTAACGCGACAGAACTTAACGTAACTAATCCGCAACAGTGTTGATTGCAAAGAGGACCACTGCAAAGATAGTGATATATATGTGAAAAAAATTACAAAAGGTATTATAGAGAGAGTATCAAAGACGTACATTAGGAATATGTTTCCTTATATTGCGGAGTCATTTCGATGCTGATGTGTTACAATAGAGTTAAACCGACAAATTACTCAGCGACGAGAAATCGGGCTCGTATATATATACAAAAGGAAGGAGCGGGAGGGAAAAACGGAAAGGAAGGGGAAGTACGAAATTACCTGGGCGGGAACAAACTAAGAACAGGGAGATATTCTGCCGATATAGATTCCGTGTCCTTCTGTTTATTCAAAGGAGATGTCTGTCGTTTTATATATAACATCTCGGAGATATGTTCCCGCCCAGGTAATTTCGTACTTCCCCTTCCTTTCCGTTTTTCCCTCCCGCTCCTTCCTTTTGTATATATATACGAGCCCGATTTCTCGTCGCTGAGTAATTTGTCGATTTAACTCTATTGTAACACATCAGCATCGAAATGACTCCGCAATATAAGGAAACATATTCCTAATGTACGTTTTTGATACTCTCTCTATAATACCTTTTGTAATTTTTTTCACATATATATCACTATCTTTGCAGTGGTCCTCTTTGCAATCAACACTGTTGCGGATTAGTTACGTTAAGTTCTGTCGCGTTAGTTTTTAAGAATATGTACCGACACTGAAGATGGTCCCATGAAGGGCCGAAACGTTTGCCAATTATTTATAATATAGTTTTCAACACTTACATCCTGTTGCGGCTCAATTGCTCTTTTCTTCCTGACTGATTTAATCGTATGAGCTTATTGACTTATACAATTATACAATTTCTGAATATTTATTTTAATCGATATTCATCATTCTGTTTTATGCGAAATCAAAATTCGTGCGAGAAAATATAATGTTCTCCCATTATTACAAGATATATATGTAAACAACTTTCTAGTTAAAAATACATGGATAGAACAGTTTTACTGAAAATGTGATTACAAACGAGTACATTTAAGAATAATGAAGTACATGCGCCTTTATCTTAATTTTAATATATGCGGATACAAATAATTCTGGGGTACCAACTTAATCCGAGACAAGTCGAACCCAATAATAGATTCTGAAAAATTTTATATAGGAATATTTTACAATATATATCTTATCATTTACCAATTACGTTTAAATTCAAGTTATCGATATTTCATAATCTAATATCAGGGTACCCATTCGACTTGCATCGAATTTTTTAAGTATCCGCACATTTTTTATTACATTCATGAATGTACGACAAAGAAAAATTAAAATCTTTTCTCAAAATTTTAATAAAAATTAAAATTTATCGAATAAAATGTCACCATGTGTTTATGCATGTATTTCATTATGAAAATGTATCTATATTATTTAAATGCTTAAAAATTAATCTTTGAATCAGCTAACTCCCACGTACCTGGAAATGATCTCTAAAGAGACCAAAAATTAAAGAAAAGAATACACGTTTGTAACTACATTCTTAAGCATGATTCGAATATATCGCACTGAGAGAAATTAGTGACAACAAACATTTTGATTTGCTGCGGGTAGCAAACCTTTTGTTGCAATAGCAAAAAGTTCGCTACCCGCAGCAAATCAAAATGTTTGTTGTCACTATAATGACAAATATTTGCTAATACAGCAAATCCTTTTTCTCAGTGCGACAAGAGCATGCAAACTGTTTCTTGATTTGAATTTATTTTCTTAAATTATAAATACTATAAATTTATCGTTGTATCCATGCACATTTTACTATTAACAAGTTTCATTAATAGAAAAATAATATTAGTATTACTATTAATGAGAGAACATATTTAATGAGAAAAATAAAATCTTCTCTAAGAATATAATAATTAATTCGGCGGTTATATATGAAACATGTGGTAATCGTTATGGACTTACTGCCAAAACCACTGGTTCCGGAAACTGCTAAGAAAACCTGGGATTAATTTCGTTCCTGCAACGGTAGCTCCCAACTTTCAACTAGACGCCGAATTAGACGTCGCGGACAGATCTCACGAAAACCGACGAGAAATTACTCATCACAATCATCTGACGTGAGGGACAGCGATAAGGCCCATCGCCGAGGCAGCAATCGCGATCACGAACGTGGAAAAAACACGGTGTTCGCATAGCCTTTCACAAATATTTACCGCGGAAAGAAATTTGGAAATTAATTTAGTTCTAAATTAATTTCCTAAATTTAGGAACAAGCAATTTCGCGACTTTGACTCGTAGCTGACGATATAATGCTCTTGAGGATATAACTCCTAAATCGGAACTATTTTCTCGAATACATTCGCGACTCAGTAAAACGCAGATGTCAAATTTCACGAGTAGAAAGTTAATATTCGATCACTAGCTTAGCATCTTTCAATCAAATCTTTGTATTTTTATTTAGATAAATAATTCTTATTGTACATTATAAAAAATTGGCGATAATTTCGCTATTAAAGAAGAATAAAATAAAAAATTTAAAAATATATATTTAATAACGTTTTAATTTAGAAAAAATTTGTGTTATATACGCGTTTCCATTTCGTGTAACCCAGATTACACAAATTAGACTTACAATTTTGTATACACGGAAAAAAAGGATTTGCTACTATACGGACAACTAACACTTTTGCTGCGAGAGCTAATTAATTTTGCAATAATAGCAAACCTTTTGCTGCAATAGCAAAGTTCAGCAAACTGTTTGCTATTGCAACAAAATGTTTTGCTATTATTGCAAAATTAATTAGCTCTCGCAGCAAAAATGTTAGTTGTCCCATATTTAACAAATATATTTGCTGTTGCAGCAAAACCTTTTTTTCCGTGTACAATTACATTTTATACAATTTTATATACAATAAAATGTAATGCTTTGTACATAATTCTTAAGTTTATATTATTGCACTTTTATAGAATAAATTTAAATTTCTTAAAATTATAAAATACATTAATTTCTTTTTGTCGTCAAATCATCCCTCCCGCATCCTTACCTATCCATATCCTTACCTACCCGATTTTTATCTAGTTTTTACCAGTATTTCTACCTATATACCTACATGAATAATATTCCTACCTACCCGTGTCTTATCTAGTATTCCTATAATCACGATCGCGATTATCGAAAATTAGAAAAGTGCGCGCGAATATCGTTTTAAATCAGAACCGTTTAGGAGTTTTTATGGGGAGTTTAATTTTTAATTTACGCGAAATTAATTCGGATTTAAGTCAGATTCTAGACGGCATTTTTCCGTCTCTGATTACGCGCAATCGCACGTATACAAGAAAACCTTACCATTACCATGTACCTTTTACAAATTGATTGGTGTTATACACCAACCTACCTTGATCCTCTTCGTCTTCTTTCTTCTGGCCAGAGTGGACTCACCTTTGTAGCACTTGGCCGTATTTGACTTCATACAGTCAGATATCGCAAGGAGGGATACTCCTTATTCTGCTGCCGGCTAATCATCGCCGGCACTAAAGCGTAAGGATTTACGCTTTTGTACGATGCGCGAAACACGAACGCGTCCGCGAAGAGGCCATCACAATAATTAAATCAATTAAATACGAAATTAACAATTAACAACAACAATAATAATTTCATTAGCACATGAATTAATTTTTGCATTTATAAATATATATCCGGTAATTAAAATAAGTATCTGATTGGAAACAAATTTAAATTTGAAAAAATTTTTACGTCCACAATGTTTTAATTCGATCGCGATATAAAATATATGTATATTAAACTTTTAACTATAAAACTGTATAATAAGAACAATAAAATTTTAATTTAAAATAAATGAATGAAAATTGCTAGACGCGCCATTCAACAGAGATTTTCATCGATTCGAACGATTCGTTGCTGAATCTCATCTCAAAAGCATGCAGAGATGAGAAAATTTAGATAAATGACGTAAGATCCGGAAAGGGAATAAATTTTCCTACACAATTAGATTGATAAAAAATATCATATAGTTTGTAAATTATTAAAATATTTTCGTAAATATATTATTTTACAATTATTTTAAGTGATATGAACTGATTGACTCAAAATTATACTAAAAAAAATCTTCTATTTTATAACAACATTATATTGGATCTCACGCCAATTACATTACTACTTTAACTGGTATAAAATCAGTTATCAATCACTATATATGAATAAGCTACAACAGTTTAGGCTAAAGTAAATGCGTTAAAATAAGTAATAATAGTTAATGTAAGCATGTACCTTTATGAAAAAGCTAGATCAATAAATTTAATGAAAATATATTGCGATATATATATATATATATATCTTTATGGTTCGGGTAGATATCAGTACCATTTCGGAGACGTAGTGATACATATCGGGACATTTGTCACATATTGGGTCCGACCCGGTATTTTTTTATATTTGCCGAGACCGGTACCAATTTGTTTAAAGATATGTAATGTATAAAACCAGAGAACCAAATTTCTTTTATATATTACACATTAGGAGGACCGGTACCAGTATTTTAAATATATGCTTTGTAAGAAAAAGGGTCCTCTCTATATAATTTGCTTCATTGCATTAAATCATACAATTTCTGTTAATTTGTACATTTCTCATTAGACTAATCTCTGTCTCAGATTAATAATGATCTATTCTTGCATGATCTATTCTGTTTCATACAATTACATGAGGACAGTTACTATTGGATTATATTTATAATTGATACTATATAATACAAAATGTAGCTATATATTAATAAATTATTGTTACTTCTTTAATCGCAATTATACATAATACAAACATTATTTTTAAAGAAAAAAAAAATATAGCATAAATATGGAAGCATGAACTTAATTTAGAAATATCAACTACGTAACGACACATATGGGGTCCAATTTCTTCGCTGTAATGACAAAAATCGAGATCAGCCAATGAACTATTATATTATTAAATATTACCAAGATTATGCGTTCATGAGCATATCTTTCTCATTATATAAATTGAAGAGTTCATTACCTATTCGTAGACTACTTAAAAATTTGAAGATAACATTTTTAAAGTTCGTACGAAAAATGTTGTCTTCGCAAATTTTTATCTAACCTATGACCAGATAATGAATAGTTTAATTTATATAATGACAACGATATGCTCATGAAACGCATAAATCATGGCAACATTTAATAATAGTAATAATTAATTGGCCGTTCCTGATTTTTGTCATTATATCGAAGAAATTGGACCCCACATGTGACGTCGTTGATGGAAATTTCTGAATTAATTATTTACTTCGTATTTATGACGTAATTCTTATATATTACTTAAGAAATAGTATTCGTATACACAAATATCGAGATTAAAATAACACACAGTTTATATGTTTATTATTACGTTATTATTGTGAATCTTAGCATGCTCTTTCAAGCATAAATTAATCGTCTTTTAAAATGTTGTTTTCGACAATATTTTCGACAATATTAGCCTACGCGAGAAGCTAATGAACGCTTTAATTATATAATGAAAATGGTATACCCAGAAAAAGCATGATTTTGTTGAAAATTATCTAAAAGTAATAGTTAAACTGGCCGGTCCTGCTTTTTTTATTTACGTCGAAGGGGTCGGACTCTGTATGTAAACGTTACGTCATGAAAAATTTTTTGCTTTTTTATTTATGGGTACGTTGCATATACTTTTAGATATTGTATTGTATTATACACAGATTGAATTTAAAGTAACACAATGTATACTTATTATATTTATAAATCCTAGCTTCCAAGCGTAGACAATCTTTAAAACGCTTTCTTTGTTAATATTATAAACAAATGTTATAAAATTTATAAATATTAACAAAGAAAACGTTTTAAAAGATTGTCTTATACGATTGATGATGATAATCGTAAATTGGAAGCTAGGACTATTAATAAAATAAATTGTGTACACAAACAATGTGTTACTTTAACTTCAATCTGTGAATAATACAAATATTAATACATAAAAGTATATGCAAACGTAGAGGATATATAAAGAAGAAAAAAGTTTCATCAACAATAAAGTAAAGTCACATTGTGTTTGACTCCTTCAATGTAACGACAAAAAAGCTGGACCTGCCAGGTAAACTATATACATTTCAATTTTTTTTAACAAAATTTTTGCTTTTTCTGGGCATATCAATTGTATATAAAATTAATGCGTTTAACAGTTCCATAGACTAATTAATATTTACTGAAGACATAACGTTATACACAATCATCTATGCTTAGGAGCTAGGATTTCATATATATATGAAATAGTAAATATATAAAAAAAATGGTATTATTTTAATCTCAATATTTGCGTAATACGAATACTATTTCTAAAATAATATGTCAGAAAAACATCATAAATACGAAACAAGAAATTAATTCAGAAATTTCCATCAAAACGTAACGTCACATACGGGGTAGGTGAAATCTCGGTCAAATAATTTAATAAAAGCATAATTAAATTGGCCGGTCCGATTTTTGTCATTACATTGAAGAATTGGACCGCGTATTTGACGTTACGTTATTGATGGAAAATTCTGAATTAATTTCTTGTTTCGTATTTAGATGTATTTCTGACATATATTTTTGACATAGTATTTGAAGTCATTAGATATGGAGATTAAAAAAAACAATTCTCATTATTTATTGTTTTAATAGATTTATGAATCCTTGCTTCCAAGCATAGATAATCATTTGAAACGTTGTCTTCGATAATATTTAATTAGCTACGAAGAGCTGATAAATGCTTTAATTACGTAATAAAAAATGATTGCCAATGAAACTTATAAATTTTATTAAAAATTATCTAAACATAATAGTTTAATCTGCCGGATCTGTTTTTTGTCGTTACATCAAAGAAATCGGACCCCATATTGAACATATGTGATTGATGAAAAGGTTTTCTTCTTTTACTATGCTATATACCTTTGCAGAAGCTAGGATTCACAAATATATGTTTGTTAATTAAAGCATTATCAGCTCCTTTTAGGCTAATTAAATAATATCGAAGAACAACGTTCAAATGATTATATCTATGCTTGGAAGCAAGGATTCATAAATATATTAAAACAAGGTATATATGAGCATTGTGTTATTTATCTCCATATCTAATAACTATAAATACTATTTAAAAATATATGTCAGAATACATCATACATATAGAAGCAAGAAATTAATTCAGAAATTTTCATCAACGACGTAACGTCACATATAGGGGTCCAATTTCTTCGATGTAATGACAAAAATCAGGACCGGCCAATTAAACTATTACTATTATTAAATCTTACCAAGATTTATGAGTTTCGTGAGCATATCGTTCTCATTATTAAATTAAAGAGTTTATTATCTGTTCGTAGGCTTGTTAAAAATATGAAGAAAAGATTTTAAAAATTTGCACGAAAAATGTTGACTCTGCAAATTTTTAACTAGCCTACGAACAGATGATAAACGCTCCAATTTTGACAATGAGAGCGACATGTCATGAGACGTACCTATAAAGCCCTTGCACAATGCCAGGCAACAGGCAATAGGAACTGGGAATAGAAATCAGAAATCATGTATAAATGCAGAATAAACAGTGACACAGGCAATAGAGACACAGAGTTTCCGACACGTTGAAAATTTCTGTGCCTATTGCCGGTTGCCAACCAATCATAGCATTCGAATTTTTTAGGTTGTAATTAACGATTTTTTGGTTAGTTCCTGTCCTATTGCCTATTTCCTGGCATTGTGCAAGGGCTTAAATCTCGGTCAAATTAATAAAGCAATAATTCAATTGCCCGGTCCTGATTTTTGTCATTACATTGAAGAAATGGACCCGTATGTGACGTTACGTTATTGATGGAAATTCTGAATTAATTTCTTGTTTCGTATTTATGATGTATTTCTGACATATTATTTAGAAAAATAGTATCGTATTACGCAATATTGAGATTAAAATAATACAATTTTATAGTTCACTATTTCATTATATATTGAATCCTAGCTCCTAAGCATAGATGATTGTGTATAACGTTATGTCTTCAGTAATATTTAATAGTCTATGAGGAACTGTTAAACGCATTAATTTATATAATACAATTGGTATGCCCAGAAAAAGCAAAAATTTTGTTAAAAATAAATTGAAATGTATAATAGTTTACCTGGCAGGTCCAGCTTTTGTCGTTACATTGAAGGAGTCAAACACAAATGTGACTTTACTTGTTGATGAAAACTTTTTTCTTCTTTATATATCCTCTACGTTTGCATATTTTTATGTATTAAATATTTGTATTATTCACAGATTGAAGTTAAAGTAACCCAGGTAGCAAGCATCGTATTTTGACGTCAAATGACGTCAAAAGACGTCAAAATGACAGACTTTTGACGTCAATTGTCGTCAAAATGACGAGTCTTGCTACCTGGGAACCACATTGTTTGGGTACACAATTTATTTTATTAATAGTCCTAGCTTCCATTTACGATTATCATCATCAATCGTATAAAACATCTTTTAAAACGTTTCTTTGTTAATATTTATAAAAATTTATAACATTTGTTTATAAATATTAACAAAAAAACCGTTTTAAAAGATTGTCTACGCTTGGAAGCTAGGATTTATAAATATAATAAAGTAAGTACATTGTGTTACTTAAATTCAATCTGTGTATAATACAATACAATATCTAAAAGTATATGCAAACGTACAGCATAAATAAAAAAGCAAAAAAATTTTCATGACCGTAACGTTACATAGAGAGTCCGACTCCTTCGACGTAATGACAAAAAGCAGGACCGGCCAGTTTAACTATTACTTTTAGATAATTTTCAACAAAAATCATGCTTTTCTTTGTATACCATTTTCATTATAAAATTAAAGCGTTCATTAGCTTCTCGTAGGCTAATTAAATATTGTCGAAAACAACATTTTAAAAGACGATTAATCTATGCTTGAAAGCTAAGATTCACAAATAATAAACAAAATAATAAACATATAAAAACTGTGTGTTATTTTAATCTCGATATTTGTGTAATACGAATACTATTCTTAAGTAATATATCAAAATTACATCATAAATACGAAGCAAGAAATTAATTCAGAAATTTCCATCAACGACGTCACATGTGGGGTCCAATTTTTGATATATATAATGACAAAAATCAGGAACGTCCAATTAAATTATTACTATTATTAAATGTTGCCTGATTATGCGTTCATGAGCATATCGTTGTCGTTATATAAATTAAAAACTATCATTATCTGGTTCATAGGTTAGATAAAAATTGCGAAGACAAAATTTTTCGTACGAACTTTTAAATGTTATCTTCAATTTTAAATAGTCTACGAATAGGTAATGAACTCTTCAATTATATAATGAGAAAGATATGCTCATGAAAACGCATAAATCTTGGTAAATTTAATTTGTGAAAAAGATATAAAGCTACCACTTAGGTTAAATTTTGAATTTACAAAATACATTGCGTGTACTTGGCACGTTTTTTACCTTTTTTGAAAAAGGTAATTTTGTACTGATATCACCTATTTTGTAGTGTTAAGCAAGGATCTGCAAAAATTTATTTTTTATTTTTTAATTATTTACAAAATTAGGCAATACCAACAAATAATAAAAATTATAATATTAAGTAAAAGTCAATTATACATTTCTCACAAAAATTGAAAGAACACTAAATTTATCTTAAAAATGAATAAAATTTAAATTTCAAGCTTAAACCTATACTTCCGAAAGGTTACTATTATTCGTCCAATTTTTATTATGTCAGGACATAATTTAATTCTGCCGCTAGGAATTTTAAGTCGATTCTTATAAATCAAGCTTGAATTTGATGTCTAGGTGTCCCAGGTTGCCGATAACGAGGTCCACATAGTGCGCTCCATAGTTTTCGGTGTCCAGGTGTATTAATACCTTGAATTCGATGTCCACGTGTTCCAGGTTGCCGATGACGGGTTCCAGATAGTGCGCTCCATAGTTTTCGGTGTCCAAGTGTAATAATACGTTGAATTCGATTCTAGGTGTCTCACGTTGCCGATGACGAGGTCCACATAGTGCGCTCCGTAGTTTTCGGTGTCTACGTGTATTAATACCTCGAATTCGATATCTACGTGTCCTACATTCAGATTTAAAGTATTAATACACCTAGACACCGAAAACTACAAAGCACACTATGTGAACCTCGTCATCGGCAAACTGGGACACGTAGACATCGAATTCGAGGTATTATTACACCTAGACACCGAAAACTACGGAGCGCGCTATCTGGACCTCGTCATCAGCAACCTGGGACACCTAGACATCAATTTCAAGGTATTAATACACGTAGACACCGAAAACTACGGAGCGCACTTGTGGACCTCGTCATCGGCAACCTGGACAACTAGACATCGAATTCAACGTATTAATACACG